>NW_026777079.1:0-147335 GCF_030936135.1 Gavia stellata
TCATTTCGCAGGATGGCGGAAAGACCCCCCAGCTGCCCCAGGGTGGCCTGGGTGGAGGTGGGGCTCCCCAGGAGAGCAGCTCTCCACCGGAGCCCTATGAGGTGTCCACGGTCCAGCCGCTGCAGATTGGTGAGTGAGGGGCCCCCCGGGACTGGCAGGGCCGGGGCCAGCGAGCACGACGGCTCAACGCCAGGATCCCGTTTCCTCGGCACTCCGGCAGCAGGGGTCCCGTGGGCAGGGGGCACGGCGGTGCCTGAATGCCAGCGCTGCTCAGGCTGGGAGCTGGCCCCAGCACAGCCTCCCTCCTCAGAGTTGCCAAGCTTAAAGCTCTTTTCACCATTTGGGAAGCTTGTTGGCAAAGATGCTGTGTCCTACCGACTCTTCTGTGTTTCCCCTCCACGTAGGCGAGACCCTGCCAGAGGAGAATCCAGAGCATCCAGAGCTCCAATCCCAGGGATGGGATTCTGAGAGCACCTGGTTCCTTTCTTCGCTCGACTGCAGCGACATGAGCACGGTAATGAGCTCCCCCCTTGCTGGGACTCTTGTTCGTGGCATCGGCAGGAGGCGTGTGCTTGTGTGAGCAAAGGGACCAAGAGTCAGCAGGGCTGGCATGGCCTCACTGTCCTTGGTGAGAGGGTTCCTGCTGTCCCCGAGCAGGGACTATCCAAGGGCAGCACTCCAGTATCCCAGCAGCAGCTCCAGCCCTCCTGGCAACCAGCGAGCCCTGGTTCTCTGTAGGGCCAATACACGGTGCCCATGACCCCAGCCCTCCTTCCTCACCCTGAGGACCCTCTGCTCTCATCCTCTGCCCTGCAGAGACTGCAGCCTCTGCTTCCAGCTTTCCTGCGGGCACTGCTGACAGGTCTGCTGGGCATCTCTTGCCAGAGCTGTTCACGCTGCTCAGCCAAGAGCACCATCAGGGTGCTCAGCGTGACGGGTCTTCCCTCCCTTCCTTCCTCCCATAGGTGTTTGGAGAATACCTCCAGCCTTCTCAGAAAACAGATGTTCTCCTCGTGGCCATTGAGGCCTTGGCAGCAGACGACATCTATGACAGGCAGATGGGCAGCGACGTCCTGGGCATGGCTGTGAGAGACCCTGCCTCCTGGCTTACAGATGTAAGTGCCCTGTGGCTGGATTGCCCTGCCCGTGAGCCCTGCCAGGCCTTGTTCCTCCTTCCCTAACCAAGCTCTCTCGGGCACCTGAAGCCACGCCAAGGCAGCAGAGAGGGATGGGAAGGGCAGCAGTTTCAGTGGCAGCTTGGGAAATGGCTGCACTCCAGTGGCTGCACACCATCCACACCCGTGTGCTCTCCAGGTGCCAAGCATCGTGAGGTGCATTCACAAAAACGTGGAGTGCATCCGCACGGAGCCAGACCGGCGCAGCCTGGACTCGCTCCTTCTCCTGCTGACCAAGTGGTGCCCCAGGGAAGTGGTCAGGAGCCTGTTGAGGATCTCTCCAACATGTGACAGGTACTGGCCCCAAAAGCCTTGAGGGCTTGTTCTCTGTGGGGAGAGGGGCCAGAGACTCTCTGGCTGCCAGACCCATGGAAACCTGCAGGACATCCCCGAGGAGCAGTGCCCCCCATCCCGCCACGCTTCCCAGACCCCGTGGGTCAGCCAGGCTTGCAGCAGCCAAAGCCGGTCAAGCCAGAGCCCTGCCACGACGCTCCCCCCTGCCCCACGGGGAACACCAACTCAGCCCCCTCCTGCCTGCCCAGGCAGGGCCCCTGGGCACCCCAAGCGATGGGGGTGGGAAGGGCCAGGGCTGCAGCACCGCCTGGGTCCGGAGGAGCTGGCTCGGGCACAGTGCAGCGGCCAAGGCAGCCCTCCTGACCGATCAGTCTGGGTCTGCAGCGCTGCCCTGGCCATGTGGGAGGTGATGATCTCCGTGCCTTGGGCTTTGTGGAGTGTCTTGACGGAGCTGCTCAGCGTGCTCCAGGACCAGCGGCTGCGCCAGGTGTTCAGCTGTGCCGCGGAGGACGCCTGCATCTATTCCTTGGCTGTGAGTGACCATGCTCACCTTCGGGGCTGTGCCTGCCTCCCCAGGGAAGCAGGCATGGCCCCCTCCCCTTCTGTCTGCCTCCAAATGGCATCCTCCTGTACGTATGGACACAGACCCTTAGGGTCAGCAGCGACCTGCCCAGCACCAGCCAGACCCCGTGCCATACACTTGGGGACACCCTGTGCTGTTTTGGCCCTGGCGAATAAGCACAAAGCCTGCCCCTGCCCGGGCAGCACTCTGCTTCCCCCTGCCCGCATCCCCCTGCACTGCTCTGCAGCCTGGAAACCTGGGGCGGGGCAGAGAAAGGGGCAGAGTCAGGCCAGTTGCTGGGCCTGGGACAGAGGCATGGCCTCCGCACAGGCTGTGGGGACTTCAAGTCTGGGGAGAGGAGACACTTGCCACCGCCCGCGTGTTGTGCCTCCTTTGTGCCAGCGCGGTGGAGGGAGCCCGGCGGTCTCTGCTGGTCTCTCACTGCTGACTTCGTTTCAGCTGCTGCTCTGCGCTGACATCAAAACAGAGGAGTTTGCTGCCCTGTACAAGGCCCAGAGGTACCTGAGGCAACCAAGCCTGGTGATGCTCTCGCTGGTGCTCAGGGCCCTCATCACGCTTGCGAGGACACCTGAGACGGTGAGCAGGGTGTGGTCAAGTGAAGCCATGTTGGCAGCCGGGGCCGGGGAGTGGGTAATGCGGTGGCTTGGCCTTGGCTGGCAGTCAGGAGGTGGGGTGATAGCTCCAGTCACCCTCCCTGCTATGGAGGGGCCTGCTGGGTGCCTGGGGAGCCCTCCAGGCACGGAGGGTTACCAACCCACCTGCCCTTTGGGCCAGTTGCAAAAGGGGGTGGCTGAACAGGGGACGCTGCTCTCCTGCCCTCCCTTCCCTTCCTCGTCCTCTCCCCCCATCCCCATCAGTGGCCACTACCTGCCAGGAGGCTGCTGCAGTGACTCCTGTGCCACCGGCTGGGAAGCCGGACGGGAGGCTGGTGCTCAGCGACCAGTGCGTTTTTGCCAGGGTGGGCTTTCACCGCTTCACTGTGAGGAAACTGTGTCTTTCATACAGGCAAGAAAAATACCGGTCCTGCTGCCAGACGTCATGGAGACCCTGCAGCATGCCAACACTGACGTCAAGATGAAGGCCCTGCTATTCCTCAGGAACATGATGCGTCACGTGAAGCGGGAGGAGGCCAGCTTCATCGCTCTGCAGCTGGCGGAAAAGCTCCCGCCCCTCTTTGATGATGTAAGGCTGCCATGGGAGCCTGAGCCCTACAGATGGGCGCTCTGCAAAGACAGCTGCCCGTCAGCCCAGCCCTGTGGGCAGCACTCGGGCAGGGCTTCCCTCGCTCCTTTTGCGCAGCCTTTCAGGCTCTGGGACCGTTCAGCCGCAGCTGCGGATATGGCCCACAGTCCCTGTGTTCAGCATCTGTCCCCAGAGCGTCTCCCTTCACATCAGCCACGCTAACGCCCTTGCTGACCGTGGGCAGGGAGCGGCTGTTGCTGAAGTCCCCCTGTCCTCCTCCCTACCAGGAGTCCAGCCAGGTGCGGGAGCTCTCCGTCAGCCTCTTCAAAGATGTGATGAAGACAGTGGTGCAGAGAAACAAGAAGAAGATGAAGAAGAAAGTGCAGAGGGTCCTGCTCCCGCTGTTCCTCCATATGAAGGACCAGATTGAGAGCGTGGCCAAGGTGCAGTGACCAGCTGGAATCCCTGCATCCTGGGATCAAAGCTTTGCCCACCCCGAGCCTGGGCATGAAGGAGCTGGGGCAGACCCGGCTGGAGAGCCTAGCGGTCTGTTGGGGGATGCTCATGGGAGATGCTGCTGGCTCTGTCCTGCCCCAGTGCCTCTGGGACTCCAGCCCTTGCTGCCTACAGCCGTGGGCCCGCACCTCCTTTGCCCTTCAGCCTGCCCCATCCCTGGCGGCAACTCAGCAGCTCTTGAGCATCTCTGGTCTGCTGGCTAGCAGCGTGACATGCCTGAGGTGCTGGCTGCCCCGTGTCCCTGCCCTGGGCACTGCACCCAGTTCACACTCTGTCCCCCACCGCCTCTTCCCAGAAGCGGCTGGGAATGGCTCGGAGCCTGGCCAAGAGGAAGGGGACACGAGGTCTCCTTCCCTGGGCTGTGGTGCCATCTCCCAGCCTCTGTTTCTCTGCAGGCCTCTGGGGACGCCCTCCTCGCCTGTGCACAGTTCCTGGGGTGGAGGAAGCTCAGCTACCTGGCCGAGACATCTCAGACACACCTGATTGGAGAGTGCTTGGTGAGGACAATCCCCAAGCCCCATGGCCGGGCTGGACGAGGGCTGCCCCACGTGCCCGTGGGGTGGGCCGTGCAGCTGTGCCTTGCCTGCCCTGCTCCAGCCCGGAGCCCAACCTGGAGCTGCATCCTCCTTCCCTGCCTTCAAGCACGGACCCCGCCAGGGGCTCTTCTCCAGGCCCCTCTACCCTCCCTGCCCCCAGGGTGCTAAACAAGACCCTGGCCCATGTGGGCCCTGGCAGTGGGACAGGGGGGTCTCGCAACCCCCAGGCCCCCTGTGCCTGCAGCTCTCTCTGAACCTCAGCCCCACAGAGGCTCCTGGCTGGGAGATGGGAATTGCCAGGAGGGAGGGGGGTGCTGGTAGGACAGACTGGTCCGGATAGCTGGGGAGGGTCTGTACCAGCCCTGTGTCCTTGTGCTCTCTCCAGCTGGTGCACGACAGGAGCAGGGTGGAAGAATATCTGTGTCAGAGCCTGACGTACCTGAAGGACCCTCAGGCCACCTTGCGAGAGGCGGCGGTCAGGTTCATCGGTGAGCCACAGGCCCTGGGGTCCCTCTTCTGGCAGCCTGGCCCCCATCCCCACCGCTGCGCTGGCAGCGAGGGGCAGCCCTGCGTCTGCCAGAGCCCTGGCTGTCCCGAGGAAGGCCCAGCACGCCGGTGGGCTCGCTGGGAGCCTCTTCAGTCCCACCACCCTTGGGTACTGTCCTTCCTGGGGTCAGCCCCGCTGAGGGGGAGGAGGGTGTGCAGCCAAGCTGGCCGGGTCGGGGGCTGCGCTGCTGGGAGCGTGCTGGGGAGCACAGGTCTGACAGGAGCTCTGTGCCTAGGGCTTGCTGCGCGGCACCTGAGGAACCTAAGTGAGGAGAAGCTGTGGGATATCTGCAACGGTGAGCAGGGGCAGTGCCGTGCTGGCCACGGCTGGTGGGGCAGGGGACAGGGCCTGGGCAGGGTGCTGCCATGCCTGGCCCTGCTCCAGGAAAGCGCTGCAGGGACGGAGGGACATGTCAGGGGCACATGGGGCATTCCTGAGCAGCAGCTTCCAGCTGGTCTGTTTGCCTCACCTGATCCTCCGGGCCAGGGAGAGAGATGGGTGGGGCTGGCATGGTCTGGAGGACACTCCTGGGGGGTCTCTGCTTCATGTCTGCTCTGCTGCTTTGTCTTGCAGCCCTGCTGCCCTTGGGGAAAGACCCTGAAAGCTCAGTCAGCTCCCTGGCAGCTGAGACCATCTTTGTCCTGACAAGAGAGCTGCTGCCGACATCAGGATGGAGCCTGCGGTCGCTGTGCTGCTGGCCCCTCTGAGCCTTTGAAAGATTAAATTTGCCTCTGGAAAATGGCCGTATTTCAATAATATTTTTTTTTAATAAAACTGGAACAACAAGCCCAGTCCCATGGCGTCCTTCCCATGGGGACCACCCTGAGTGTGCTGAGCAGTTTCATTCCTGGGTTCTGCTGCTGCCTGCAGACAGCCCGCCTGGACCCAGCGCGTCCTTGCAGCAAAGCCCCAGCCACCTCGCCAGACCACAGACCCTGGAGGGGATGAGGAGAGAAGCTTTAGCCCAACCTGTTCCTCCTGCGACATCTCGGGGCAGGAAAAAGCACCCGCGCTCTGCCAAGCTGGCAAGTCGTCATTTGTCCTGGCATCAAAATCCTCTCTTGTACTGGGGAGCTGTGCCGGTTTGGGCTGGGATAGAGTTAATTTTCTTCACAGTATCCAGTATGGGGCTTTCTCCACCCCTTATTCCATACCATTTACGTCAGGCTCAGGTCCCTCACTATCCAATACATCCTCACTAACCACCGCTCCCCTTCCCATCCTTTGGTGTAACACACAGATGTCATTCCCTCAGTCTATGGACCACCCCAGTAAAATGTCCCAAAAATGTCCATTGAGTCCATTGGGTCCATGACTTTGGGCTCCATCTGTTATGGTGGTCACTCAGGACAGGAGAGGTGGTGTGTTGCCTGGAGTTACTGGGCACCAAAGCCAGCTCAGGTCAGAACCAAGACGCTCCCCTAGTTTTCAGCGTCCAAAGCATCATTTGTAGCATCTAGCCCATGCTTTCAGTCCCCAAAGCCCCATTTTTAGGGCTGAAATCCTCACTTACAGGTCCCAACCTGTCTTTTATGACCCCTAGGCTATTTTTAGGGCCCCCAGTTTCCTCTTGAGGGTCTAAACCCTGAGGCGGAGCTAGTCGCCTGGCAACGGCCACCCAGGAGTCTGTGGGGAGCCAGTGGACCCAGGATAGCCAATCGCATTTGGGGAGGCGGGGGCAAGGGACGTGATTGATATGGAACCAGGCATCCAATCCGAGGAAACATCACGTCAGGGAAGGGTGGGCACTGATGGCAGGGGGGGCGGAGTGGGGACTGACCCCTCAGGCAGCCAGTAAGAGAGAGCATCACCTCAGGGGAGGGTGGGCCCCAAATGAGGACAGAGTGACAGCCCAGACAGCCAATCAGAGGTCAGAGTCCAAGTGAAGGGCGGGTGTTCACCGGGGCAGCCTGACTATCTGGGGGCCAATCAGAGGCAGCCTCAACCCAGGGGAGGGTGGGCTCAAAACAGGGAAGAGTGACAAGCCAGATGGCCAATCGGAAGTCCCCTCCTCAGGTGAAGGGTAGGCACTGCAGCACCGCAGCCTGACCACCTGGGGGCCAATCAGAGGCATCATCACCTCAGGAGAGGAGACTGACAGCCCTCCCAACCTACGCTGCCAAGGACTGATGTGAGAAGACTGATGCCGGCTCCACCGGCACCCAGGCCCCCAACGCCACCCCCATGTGCTGTAACCCCCTGTCTCCATGGGAGCCGCTGCCTCATGGAGAGTCCGCATCCCATGGCCGTGCCAACGGGCGGCAGCCGTGGGCTACCGGATCGGCGCCAGCGTCCGACCGATGGTGACGAGGACGTGACGGTGAGGCTGCCGGGATGGCGGTGGGGTGGACGAGGATGGGTGGGGGGTGATGCTTGCTGTGGGGCCACCCGCCATCACCTCACCCCCATCCCCTCCCTGCAGCCCAGGCGAGCCCGCAGCAGCCTGAAGGGTGGTGAGGAGGAGGAGGACCCGGCCGCCATCCAGCGTCTCCCGCCTGAGATGGTGAGTTGAGTAGGGGGGGATGGCGGGGCTGGGGTCCCCCCCTCAAAGCAGGGGGGTCCCGGGGTTGATGCTCTCCCACCACTCTCCCCACAGCTACTGCACATCATCTCCCTCCTGACGCTGCCCCCCCTGCTGAGACCTGCTGCTGCCTCCAGGAGGTGTGCGACAGCGAGGCCACCTGGCGCCACCTCTGCACCCCTCTCCCCACCACTGCCACCAGCACCCGGCCCTGCAGGAGGGCCGCCATCTTCAACTGTGAGTCCCTGTCATTGCCAAGGGATGGGGGGTGGTGGCACTTTGTCCCCCAGCCTCATTTTTAGGGTCCAAAGCTTTGATTCTGCGGTTGAAAGCCACATTTGCATGGTCCCAAACCCTCATTTTTTGGGTAAACCCCCTCATTTATAAGTGCCAAACCCCGCCTTTTAAGGTTCAAAGACTCAACGATTAATGACTTACAAAATTCTAGATTTCTATGAGTCTATGATTTTAAGGGCCCAGACATTCATTTGTAAGGTTGCAGGCTGCACGGAGCAGGTACAGGGCCGCTGGACCGGGACCCCCCGGCGTCCCCGGCTCATTTTCAGCTGCACCTTCTAGTCCCTCTTTTCCCCTTTTATCCTGACGCTCTACTTTCCCATCTTTTGTCTGGTAGGTTTTCCCTAAAGGGAACTGGGCTCACCAGTTTCACCCCAGGCCAGCTAGTTTTCTCCTTTCATGCTCTGCCATCCCCAACAGTTTCTCACTTTCTAAAGCGGTTAGTTGTGCCTCGAGCCAGGGTAGATGAAGACAAAAGTGAATGAGAGCTTCTGTGAGCTACGAGACGGCAGCCACCGTCAAAAAATATCTATCCTCTCCACTGCCCACCTTAGAAATCTGGAGAAATCCCTACAGGCGCCAATAAGGAGCAGCTTAGCAGCTGTTTGAATCAGTCGGGCTTGGTTTGGATCCCAGCGAGAGCCGTGTGTTCAGAGAAGACTTTTCCGAACGACTCCTCAAGTTCTCTGTCTCTTAGGCTGTGGGGGAGGGCATTGATTAAAGATGTTGAGGCAGTGTAGAAAAGAGAGAATATTTCTTTTGGGTTTCCTATTCTGACAGGATCTGGTAAGCGATACAGGCTGTAAGAGTCCCATCGACAACTGAATCCCCAAACGGCAGTCAGAGGAGAGGAGCAGGCATAAACACCTTTTCCTTCCCGGTGCTGAGAGAGATTGTCAGAGTCGGGGAAAGGACGTGACTGTGAGATGCCAGAAACTGTAGAGAGTGTGTGACGAGAGCACTACGTGGAGGGGGAGAAGCAGGGGTCTCCCAGGGAGGTCCGGGGGCCATGCCGGGGCGTATGAACACGGGGCTCTGGGACAAGCCAAAGGGTACAGGAAGGTCCTGAGGGGACATAAGGGCAGATGGGGGCCTGGGGGCACCCCGAGAGGACCCATGGGCCAATGGCGAGCTGGCTCCCTACCCCCCGCAGTGGACGCCCTGCCCCTCCCCGCCTCGGCGGCGGGTCACAGTGGGGCCCTTTGTGACCCCCGTCTGTGACACCCCAAGGTGCCGTATGTACCCAGCATGGCCGTGGCCCTGCAGTGTCTGACAAGACAGCAACGGGACAGTGCAGGAGCGTGGAGCTGGCGAGGAGACACCGAGCACAGCCCACGACTTTCCCTGCCACCCCCGGCAGCCTCACGGCGCCAAGCCTTAAGCTGCCCCCCGCCGTTCCCCCTCCACTTCCCTCCATTTCGCAGGATGGCGGAAAGACCCCCCAGCTGCCCCAGGGTGGCCTGGGTGGAGGTGGGGGCTCCCCAGGAGAGCAGCTCTCCACCGGAGCCCTATGAGGTGTCCATGGTCCAGCCGCTGCAGATTGGTGAGTGAGGGGCCCCCCGGGACTGGCAGGGCCGGGGCCAGCGAGCACGACGGGCTCAACGCCAGGATCCCGTTTCCTCGGCACTCCGGCAGCAGGGGTCCCGTGGGCAGGGGGCACGGCGGTGCCTGAATGCCAGCGCTGCTCAGGGCTGGGAGCTGGCCCCAGCACAGCCTCCCTCCTCAGAGTTGCCAAGCTTAAAGCTCTTTTCACCATTTGGGAAGCTTGTTGGCAAAGATGCTGTGTCCTACCGACTCTTCTGTGTTTCCCCTCCACGTAGGCGAGACCCTGCCAGAGGAGAATCCAGAGCATCCAGAGCTCCAATCCCAGGGATGGGATTCTGAGAGCACCTGGTTCCTTTCTTCGCTCGACTGCAGCGACATGAGCACGGTAATGAGCTCCCCCCTTGCTGGGACTCTTGTTCGTGGCATCGGCAGGAGGCGTGTGCTTGTGTGAGCAAAGGGACCAAGAGTCAGCAGGGCTGGCATGGCCTCACTGTCCTTGGTGAGAGGGTTCCTGCTGTCCCCGAGCAGGGACTATCCAAGGGCAGCACTCCAGTATCCCAGCAGCAGCTCCAGCCCTCCTGGCAACCAGCGAGCCCTGGTTCTCTGTAGGGCCAATACACGGTGCCCATGACCCCAGCCCTCCTTCCTCACCCTGAGGACCCTCTGCTCTCATCCTCTGCCCTGCAGAGACTGCAGCCTCTGCTTCCAGCTTTCCTGCGGGCACTGCTGACAGGTCTGCTGGGCATCTCTTGCCAGAGCTGTTCACGCTGCTCAGCCAAGAGCACCATCAGGGTGCTCAGCGTGACGGGTCTTCCCTCCCTTCCTTCCTCCCGTAGGTGTTTGGAGAATACCTCCAGCCTTCTCAGAAAACAGATGTTCTCCTCGTGGCCATTGAGGCCTTGGCAGCAGACGACATCTATGACAGGCAGATGGGCAGCGACGTCCTGGGCATGGCTGTGAGAGACCCTGCCTCCTGGCTTACAGATGTAAGTGCCCTGTGGCTGGATTGCCCTGCCCGTGAGCCCTGCCAGGCCTTGTTCCTCCTTCCCTAACCAAGCTCTCTCGGGCACCTGAAGCCACGCCAAGGCAGCAGAGAGGGATGGGAAGGGCAGCAGTTTCAGTGGCAGCTTGGGAAATGGCTGCACTCCAGTGGCTGCACACCATCCACACCCGTGTGCTCTCCAGGTGCCAAGCATCGTGAGGTGCATTCACAAAAACGTGGAGTGCATCCGCACGGAGCCAGACCGGCGCAGCCTGGACTCGCTCCTTCTCCTGCTGACCAAGTGGTGCCCCAGGGAAGTGGTCAGGAGCCTGTTGAGGATCTCTCCAACATGTGACAGGTACTGGCCCCAAAAGCCTTGAGGGCTTGTTCTCTGTGGGGAGAGGGGCCCAGAGACTCTCTGGCTGCCAGACCCATGGAAACCTGCAGGACATCCCCGAGGAGCAGTGCCCCCCATCCCGCCACGCTTCCCAGACCCCGTGGGTCAGCCAGGCTTGCAGCAGCCAAAGCCGGTCAAGCCAGAGCCCTGCCACGACGCTCCCCCCTGCCCCACGGGGAACACCAACTCAGCCCCCTCCTGCCTGCCCAGGCAGGGCCCCTGGGCACCCCAAGCGATGGGGGTGGGAAGGGCCAGGGCTGCAGCACCGCCTGGGTCCGGAGGAGCTGGCTCGGGCACAGTGCAGCGGCCAAGGCAGCCCTCCTGACCGATCAGTCTGGGTCTGCAGCGCTGCCCTGGCCATGTGGGAGGTGATGATCTCCGTGCCTTGGGCTTTGTGGAGTGTCTTGACGGAGCTGCTCAGCGTGCTCCAGGACCAGCGGCTGCGCCAGGTGTTCAGCTGTGCCGCGGAGGACGCCTGCATCTATTCCTTGGCTGTGAGTGACCATGCTCACCTTCGGGGCTGTGCCTGCCTCCCCAGGGAAGCAGGCATGGCCCCCTCCCCTTCTGTCTGCCTCCAAATGGCATCCTCCTGTACGTATGGACACAGACCCTTAGGGTCAGCAGCGACCTGCCCAGCACCAGCCAGACCCCGTGCCATACACTTGGGGACACCCTGTGCTGTTTTGGCCCTGGCGAATAAGCACAAAGCCTGCCCCTGCCCGGGCAGCACTCTGCTTCCCCCCTGCCCGCATCCCCCTGCACTGCTCTGCAGCCTGGAAACCTGGGGCGGGGGCAGAGAAAGGGGCAGAGTCAGGCCAGTTGCTGGGCCTGGGACAGAGGCATGGCCTCCGCACAGGCTGTGGGGACTTCAAGTCTGGGGAGAGGAGACACTTGCCACCGCCCGCGTGTTGTGCCTCCTTTGTGCCAGCGCGGTGGAGGGAGCCCGGCGGTCTCTGCTGGTCTCTCACTGCTGACTTCGTTTCAGCTGCTGCTCTGCGCTGACATCAAAACAGAGGAGTTTGCTGCCCTGTACAAGGCCCAGAGGTACCTGAGGCAACCAAGCCTGGTGATGCTCTCGCTGGTGCTCAGGGCCCTCATCACGCTTGCGAGGACACCTGAGACGGTGAGCAGGGTGTGGTCAAGTGAAGCCATGTTGGCAGCCGGGGCCGGGGAGTGGGTAATGCGGTGGCTTGGCCTTGGCTGGCAGTCAGGAGGTGGGGTGATAGCTCCAGTCACCCTCCCTGCTATGGAGGGGCCTGCTGGGTGCCTGGGGAGCCCTCCAGGCACGGAGGGTTACCAACCCACCTGCCCTTTGGGCCAGTTGCAAAAGGGGGTGGCTGAACAGGGGACGCTGCTCTCCTGCCCTCCCTTCCCTTCCTCGTCCTCTCCCCCCATCCCCATCAGTGGCCACTACCTGCCAGGAGGCTGCTGCAGTGACTCCTGTGCCACCGGCTGGGAAGCCGGACGGGAGGCTGGTGCTCAGCGACCAGTGCGTTTTTGCCAGGGTGGGCTTTCACCGCTTCACTGTGAGGAAACTGTGTCTTTCATACAGGCAAGAAAAATACCGGTCCTGCTGCCAGACGTCATGGAGACCCTGCAGCATGCCAACACTGACGTCAAGATGAAGGCCCTGCTATTCCTCAGGAACATGATGCGTCACGTGAAGCGGGAGGAGGCCAGCTTCATCGCTCTGCAGCTGGCGGAAAAGCTCCCGCCCCTCTTTGATGATGTAAGGCTGCCATGGGAGCCTGAGCCCTACAGATGGGCGCTCTGCAAAGACAGCTGCCCGTCAGCCCAGCCCTGTGGGCAGCACTCGGGCAGGGCTTCCCTCGCTCCTTTTGCGCAGCCTTTCAGGCTCTGGGACCGTTCAGCCGCAGCTGCGGATATGGCCCACAGTCCCTGTGTTCAGCATCTGTCCCCAGAGCGTCTCCCTTCACATCAGCCACGCTAACGCCCTTGCTGACCGTGGGCAGGGAGCGGCTGTTGCTGAAGTCCCCCTGTCCTCCTCCCTACCAGGAGTCCAGCCAGGTGCGGGAGCTCTCCGTCAGCCTCTTCAAAGATGTGATGAAGACAGTGGTGCAGAGAAACAAGAAGAAGATGAAGAAGAAAGTGCAGAGGGTCCTGCTCCCGCTGTTCCTCCATATGAAGGACCAGATTGAGAGCGTGGCCAAGGTGCAGTGACCAGCTGGAATCCCTGCATCCTGGGATCAAAGCTTTGCCCACCCCGAGCCTGGGCATGAAGGAGCTGGGGCAGACCCGGCTGGAGAGCCTAGCGGTCTGTTGGGGGATGCTCATGGGAGATGCTGCTGGCTCTGTCCTGCCCCAGTGCCTCTGGGACTCCAGCCCTTGCTGCCTACAGCCGTGGGCCCGCACCTCCTTTGCCCTTCAGCCTGCCCCATCCCTGGCGGCAACTCAGCAGCTCTTGAGCATCTCTGGTCTGCTGGCTAGCAGCGTGACATGCCTGAGGTGCTGGCTGCCCCGTGTCCCTGCCCTGGGCACTGCACCCAGTTCACACTCTGTCCCCCACCGCCTCTTCCCAGAAGCGGCTGGGAATGGCTCGGAGCCTGGCCAAGAGGAAGGGGACACGAGGTCTCCTTCCCTGGGCTGTGGTGCCATCTCCCAGCCTCTGTTTCTCTGCAGGCCTCTGGGGACACCCTCCTCGCCTGTGCACAGTTCCTGGGGTGGAGGAAGCTCAGCTACCTGGCCGAGACATCTCAGACACACCTGATTGGAGAGTGCTTGGTGAGGACAATCCCCAAGCCCCATGGCCGGGCTGGACGAGGGCTGCCCCACGTGCCCGTGGGGTGGGCCGTGCAGCTGTGCCTTGCCTGCCCTGCTCCAGCCCGGAGCCCAACCTGGAGCTGCATCCTCCTTCCCTGCCTTCAAGCACGGACCCCGCCAGGGGCTCTTCTCCAGGCCCCTCTACCCTCCCTGCCCCCAGGGTGCTAAACAAGACCCTGGCCCATGTGGGCCCTGGCAGTGGGACAGGGGGGTCTCGCAACCCCCAGGCCCCCTGTGCCTGCAGCTCTCTCTGAACCTCAGCCCCACAGAGGCTCCTGGCTGGGAGATGGGAATTGCCAGGAGGGAGGGGGGTGCTGGTAGGACAGACTGGTCCGGATAGCTGGGGAGGGTCTGTACCAGCCCTGTGTCCTTGTGCTCTCTCCAGCTGGTGCACGACAGGAGCAGGGTGGAAGAATATCTGTGTCAGAGCCTGACGTACCTGAAGGACCCTCAGGCCACCTTGCGAGAGGCGGCGGTCAGGTTCATCGGTGAGCCACAGGCCCTGGGGTCCCTCTTCTGGCAGCCTGGCCCCCATCCCCACCGCTGCGCTGGCAGCGAGGGGCAGCCCTGCGTCTGCCAGAGCCCTGGCTGTCCCGAGGAAGGCCCAGCACGCCGGTGGGCTCGCTGGGAGCCTCTTCAGTCCCACCACCCTTGGGTACTGTCCTTCCTGGGGTCAGCCCCGCTGAGGGGGAGGAGGGTGTGCAGCCAAGCTGGCCGGGTCGGGGGCTGCGCTGCTGGGAGCGTGCTGGGGAGCACAGGTCTGACAGGAGCTCTGTGCCTAGGGCTTGCTGCGCGGCACCTGAGGAACCTAAGTGAGGAGAAGCTGTGGGATATCTGCAACGGTGAGCAGGGGCAGTGCCGTGCTGGCCACGGCTGGTGGGGCAGGGGACAGGGCCTGGGCAGGGTGCTGCCATGCCTGGCCCTGCTCCAGGAAAGCGCTGCAGGGACGGAGGGACATGTCAGGGGCACATGGGGCATTCCTGAGCAGCAGCTTCCAGCTGGTCTGTTTGCCTCACCTGATCCTCCGGGCCAGGGAGAGAGATGGGTGGGGCTGGCATGGTCTGGAGGACACTCCTGGGGGGTCTCTGCTTCATGTCTGCTCTGCTGCTTTGTCTTGCAGCCCTGCTGCCCTTGGGGAAAGACCCTGAAAGCTCAGTCAGCTCCCTGGCAGCTGAGACCATCTTTGTCCTGACAAGAGAGCTGCTGCCGACATCAGGATGGAGCCTGCGGTCGCTGTGCTGCTGGCCCCTCTGAGCCTTTGAAAGATTAAATTTGCCTCTGGAAAATGGCCGTATTTCAATAATATTTTTTTTTAATAAAACTGGAACAACAAGCCCAGTCCCATGGCGTCCTTCCCATGGGGACCACCCTGAGTGTGCTGAGCAGTTTCATTCCTGGGTTCTGCTGCTGCCTGCAGACAGCCCGCCTGGACCCAGCGCGTCCTTGCAGCAAAGCCCCAGCCACCTCGCCAGACCACAGACCCTGGAGGGGATGAGGAGAGAAGCTTTAGCCCAACCTGTTCCTCCTGCGACATCTCGGGGCAGGAAAAAGCACCCGCGCTCTGCCAAGCTGGCAAGTCGTCATTTGTCCTGGCATCAAAATCCTCTCTTGTACTGGGGAGCTGTGCCGGTTTGGGCTGGGATAGAGTTAATTTTCTTCACAGTATCCAGTATGGGGCTTTCTCCACCCCTTATTCCATACCATTTACGTCAGGCTCAGGTCCCTCACTATCCAATACATCCTCACTAACCACCGCTCCCCTTCCCATCCTTTGGTGTAACACACAGATGTCATTCCCTCAGTCTATGGACCACCCCAGTAAAATGTCCCAAAAATGTCCATTGAGTCCATTGGGTCCATGACTTTGGGCTCCATCTGTTATGGTGGTCACTCAGGACAGGAGAGGTGGTGTGTTGCCTGGAGTTACTGGGCACCAAAGCCAGCTCAGGTCAGAACCAAGACGCTCCCCTAGTTTTCAGCGTCCAAAGCATCATTTGTAGCATCTAGCCCATGCTTTCAGTCCCCAAAGCCCCATTTTTAGGGCTGAAATCCTCACTTACAGGTCCCAACCTGTCTTTTATGACCCCTAGGCTATTTTTAGGGCCCCCAGTTTCCTCTTGAGGGTCTAAACCCTGAGGCGGAGCTAGTCGCCTGGCAACGGCCACCCAGGAGTCTGTGGGGAGCCAGTGGACCCAGGATAGCCAATCGCATTTGGGGAGGCGGGGGCAAGGGACGTGATTGATATGGAACCAGGCAGCCAATCCGAGGAAACATCACGTCAGGGAAGGGTGGGCACTGATGGCAGGGGGGGCGGAGTGGGGACTGACCCCTCAGGCAGCCAGTAAGAGAGAGCATCACCTCAGGGGAGGGTGGGCCCCAAATGAGGACAGAGTGACAGCCCAGACAGCCAATCAGAGGTCAGAGTCCAAGTGAAGGGCGGGTGTTCACCGGGGCAGCCTGACTATCTGGGGGCCAATCAGAGGCAGCCTCAACCCAGGGGAGGGTGGGCTCAAAACAGGGAAGAGTGACAAGCCAGATGGCCAATCGGAAGTCCCCTCCTCAGGTGAAGGGTAGGCACTGCAGCACCGCAGCCTGACCACCTGGGGGCCAATCAGAGGCAGCATCACCTCAGGAGAGGAGACTGACAGCCCTCCCAACCTACGCTGCCAAGGACTGATGTGAGAAGACTGATGCCGGCTCCACCGGCACCCAGGCCCCCAACGCCACCCCCATGTGCTGTAACCCCCTGTCTCCATGGGAGCCGCTGCCTCATGGAGAGTCCGCATCCCATGGCCGTGCCAACGGGCGGCAGCCGTGGGCTACCGGATCGGCGCCAGCGTCCGACCGATGGTGACGAGGACGTGACGGTGAGGCTGCCGGGATGGCGGTGGGGTGGACGAGGATGGGTGGGGGGTGATGCTTGCTGTGGGGCCACCCGCCATCACCTCACCCCCATCCCCTCCCTGCAGCCCAGGCGAGCCCGCAGCAGCCTGAAGGGTGGTGAGGAGGAGGAGGACCCGGCCGCCATCCAGCGTCTCCCGCCTGAGATGGTGAGTTGAGTAGGGGGGGATGGCGGGGCTGGGGTCCCCCCCTCAAAGCAGGGGGGTCCCGGGGTTGATGCTCTCCCACCACTCTCCCCACAGCTACTGCACATCATCTCCCTCCTGACGCTGCCCCCCCTGCTGAGACCTGCTGCTGCCTCCAGGAGGTGTGCGACAGCGAGGCCACCTGGCGCCACCTCTGCACCCCTCTCCCCACCACTGCCACCAGCACCCGGCCCTGCAGGAGGGCCGCCATCTTCAACTGTGAGTCCCTGTCATTGCCAAGGGATGGGGGGTGGTGGCACTTTGTCCCCCAGCCTCATTTTTAGGGTCCAAAGCTTTGATTCTGCGGTTGAAAGCCACATTTGCATGGTCCCAAACCCTCATTTTTTGGGTAAACCCCCTCATTTATAAGTGCCAAACCCCGCCTTTTAAGGTTCAAAGACTCAACGATTAATGACTTACAAAATTCTAGATTTCTATGAGTCTATGATTTTAAGGGCCCAGACATTCATTTGTAAGGTTGCAGGCTGCACGGAGCAGGTACAGGGCCGCTGGACCGGGACCCCCCGGCGTCCCCGGCTCATTTTCAGCTGCACCTTCTAGTCCCTCTTTTCCCCTTTTATCCTGACGCTCTACTTTCCCATCTTTTGTCTGGTAGGTTTTCCCTAAAGGGAACTGGGCTCACCAGTTTCACCCCAGGCCAGCTAGTTTTCTCCTTTCATGCTCTGCCATCCCCAACAGTTTCTCACTTTCTAAAGCGGTTAGTTGTGCCTCGAGCCAGGGTAGATGAAGACAAAAGTGAATGAGAGCTTCTGTGAGCTACGAGACGGCAGCCACCGTCAAAAAATATCTATCCTCTCCACTGCCCACCTTAGAAATCTGGAGAAATCCCTACAGGCGCCAATAAGGAGCAGCTTAGCAGCTGTTTGAATCAGTCGGGCTTGGTTTGGATCCCAGCGAGAGCCGTGTGTTCAGAGAAGACTTTTCCGAACGACTCCTCAAGTTCTCTGTCTCTTAGGCTGTGGGGGAGGGCATTGATTAAAGATGTTGAGGCAGTGTAGAAAAGAGAGAATATTTCTTTTGGGTTTCCTATTCTGACAGGATCTGGTAAGCGATACAGGCTGTAAGAGTCCCATCGACAACTGAATCCCCAAACGGCAGTCAGAGGAGAGGAGCAGGCATAAACACCTTTTCCTTCCCGGTGCTGAGAGAGATTGTCAGAGTCGGGGAAAGGACGTGACTGTGAGATGCCAGAAACTGTAGAGAGTGTGTGACGAGAGCACTACGTGGAGGGGGAGAAGCAGGGGTCTCCCAGGGAGGTCCGGGGGCCATGCCGGGGCGTATGAACACGGGGCTCTGGGACAAGCCAAAGGGTACAGGAAGGTCCTGAGGGGACATAAGGGCAGATGGGGGCCTGGGGGCACCCCGAGAGGACCCATGGGCCAATGGCGAGCTGGCTCCCTACCCCCCGCAGTGGACGCCCTGCCCCTCCCCGCCTCGGCGGCGGGTCACAGTGGGGCCCTTTGTGACCCCCGTCTGTGACACCCCAAGGTGCCATATGTACCCAGCATGGCCGTGGCCCTGCAGTGTCTGACAAGACAGCAACGGGACAGTGCAGGAGCGTGGAGCTGGCGAGGAGACACCGAGCACAGCCCACGACTTTCCCTGCCACCCCCGGCAGCCTCACGGCGCCAAGCCTTAAGCTGCCCCCCGCCGTTCCCCCTCCACTTCCCTCCATTTCGCAGGATGGCGGAAAGACCCCCCAGCTGCCCCAGGGTGGCCTGGGTGGAGGTGGGGGCTCCCCAGGAGAGCAGCTCTCCACCGGAGCCCTATGAGGTGTCCACGGTCCAGCCGCTGCAGATTGGTGAGTGAGGGGCCCCCCGGGACTGGCAGGGCCGGGGCCAGCGAGCACGACGGGCTCAACGCCAGGATCCCGTTTCCTCGGCACTCCGGCAGCAGGGGTCCCGTGGGCAGGGGGCACGGCGGTGCCTGAATGCCAGCGCTGCTCAGGGCTGGGAGCTGGCCCCAGCACAGCCTCCCTCCTCAGAGTTGCCAAGCTTAAAGCTCTTTTCACCATTTGGGAAGCTTGTTGGCAAAGATGCTGTGTCCTACCGACTCTTCTGTGTTTCCCCTCCACGTAGGCGAGACCCTGCCAGAGGAGAATCCAGAGCATCCAGAGCTCCAATCCCAGGGATGGGATTCTGAGAGCACCTGGTTCCTTTCTTCGCTCGACTGCAGCGACATGAGCACGGTAATGAGCTCCCCCCTTGCTGGGACTCTTGTTCGTGGCATCGGCAGGAGGCGTGTGCTTGTGTGAGCAAAGGGACCAAGAGTCAGCAGGGCTGGCATGGCCTCACTGTCCTTGGTGAGAGGGTTCCTGCTGTCCCCGAGCAGGGACTATCCAAGGGCAGCACTCCAGTATCCCAGCAGCAGCTCCAGCCCTCCTGGCAACCAGCGAGCCCTGGTTCTCTGTAGGGCCAATACACGGTGCCCATGACCCCAGCCCTCCTTCCTCACCCTGAGGACCCTCTGCTCTCATCCTCTGCCCTGCAGAGACTGCAGCCTCTGCTTCCAGCTTTCCTGCGGGCACTGCTGACAGGTCTGCTGGGCATCTCTTGCCAGAGCTGTTCACGCTGCTCAGCCAAGAGCACCATCAGGGTGCTCAGCGTGACGGGTCTTCCCTCCCTTCCTTCCTCCCGTAGGTGTTTGGAGAATACCTCCAGCCTTCTCAGAAAACAGATGTTCTCCTCGTGGCCATTGAGGCCTTGGCAGCAGACGACATCTATGACAGGCAGATGGGCAGCGACGTCCTGGGCATGGCTGTGAGAGACCCTGCCTCCTGGCTTACAGATGTAAGTGCCCTGTGGCTGGATTGCCCTGCCCGTGAGCCCTGCCAGGCCTTGTTCCTCCTTCCCTAACCAAGCTCTCTCGGGCACCTGAAGCCACGCCAAGGCAGCAGAGAGGGATGGGAAGGGCAGCAGTTTCAGTGGCAGCTTGGGAAATGGCTGCACTCCAGTGGCTGCACACCATCCACACCCGTGTGCTCTCCAGGTGCCAAGCATCGTGAGGTGCATTCACAAAAACGTGGAGTGCATCCGCACGGAGCCAGACCGGCGCAGCCTGGACTCGCTCCTTCTCCTGCTGACCAAGTGGTGCCCCAGGGAAGTGGTCAGGAGCCTGTTGAGGATCTCTCCAACATGTGACAGGTACTGGCCCCAAAAGCCTTGAGGGCTTGTTCTCTGTGGGGAGAGGGGCCCAGAGACTCTCTGGCTGCCAGACCCATGGAAACCTGCAGGACATCCCCGAGGAGCAGTGCCCCCCATCCCGCCATGCTTCCCAGACCCCGTGGGTCAGCCAGGCTTGCAGCAGCCAAAGCCGGTCAAGCCAGAGCCCTGCCACGACGCTCCCCCCTGCCCCACGGGGAACACCAACTCAGCCC
Source organism: Gavia stellata (assembly GCF_030936135.1). NCBI lineage: Eukaryota > Metazoa > Chordata > Aves > Gaviiformes > Gaviidae > Gavia > Gavia stellata. Next base: position 19,840 of record NW_026777079.1, read on the forward strand.
CCTCCTGCCTGCCCAGGCAGGGCCCCTGGGCACCCCAAGCGATGGGGGTGGGAAGGGCCAGGGCTGCAGCACCGCCTGGGTCCGGAGGAGCTGGCTCGGGCACAGTGCAGCGGCCAAGGCAGCCCTCCTGACCGATCAGTCTGGGTCTGCAGCGCTGCCCTGGCCATGTGGGAGGTGATGATCTCCGTGCCTTGGGCTTTGTGGAGTGTCTTGACGGAGCTGCTCAGCGTGCTCCAGGACCAGCGGCTGCGCCAGGTGTTCAGCTGTGCCGCGGAGGACGCCTGCATCTATTCCTTGGCTGTGAGTGACCATGCTCACCTTCGGGGCTGTGCCTGCCTCCCCAGGGAAGCAGGCATGGCCCCCTCCCCTTCTGTCTGCCTCCAAATGGCATCCTCCTGTACGTATGGACACAGACCCTTAGGGTCAGCAGCGACCTGCCCAGCACCAGCCAGACCCCGTGCCATACACTTGGGGACACCCTGTGCTGTTTTGGCCCTGGCGAATAAGCACAAAGCCTGCCCCTGCCCGGGCAGCACTCTGCTTCCCCCCTGCCCGCATCCCCCTGCACTGCTCTGCAGCCTGGAAACCTGGGGCGGGGGCAGAGAAAGGGGCAGAGTCAGGCCAGTTGCTGGGCCTGGGACAGAGGCATGGCCTCCGCACAGGCTGTGGGGACTTCAAGTCTGGGGAGAGGAGACACTTGCCACCGCCCGCGTGTTGTGCCTCCTTTGTGCCAGCGCGGTGGAGGGAGCCCGGCGGTCTCTGCTGGTCTCTCACTGCTGACTTCGTTTCAGCTGCTGCTCTGCGCTGACATCAAAACAGAGGAGTTTGCTGCCCTGTACAAGGCCCAGAGGTACCTGAGGCAACCAAGCCTGGTGATGCTCTCGCTGGTGCTCAGGGCCCTCATCACGCTTGCGAGGACACCTGAGACGGTGAGCAGGGTGTGGTCAAGTGAAGCCATGTTGGCAGCCGGGGCCGGGGAGTGGGTAATGCGGTGGCTTGGCCTTGGCTGGCAGTCAGGAGGTGGGGTGATAGCTCCAGTCACCCTCCCTGCTATGGAGGGGCCTGCTGGGTGCCTGGGGAGCCCTCCAGGCACGGAGGGTTACCAACCCACCTGCCCTTTGGGCCAGTTGCAAAAGGGGGTGGCTGAACAGGGGACGCTGCTCTCCTGCCCTCCCTTCCCTTCCTCGTCCTCTCCCCCCATCCCCATCAGTGGCCACTACCTGCCAGGAGGCTGCTGCAGTGACTCCTGTGCCACCGGCTGGGAAGCCGGACGGGAGGCTGGTGCTCAGCGACCAGTGCGTTTTTGCCAGGGTGGGCTTTCACCGCTTCACTGTGAGGAAACTGTGTCTTTCATACAGGCAAGAAAAATACCGGTCCTGCTGCCAGACGTCATGGAGACCCTGCAGCATGCCAACACTGACGTCAAGATGAAGGCCCTGCTATTCCTCAGGAACATGATGCGTCACGTGAAGCGGGAGGAGGCCAGCTTCATCGCTCTGCAGCTGGCGGAAAAGCTCCCGCCCCTCTTTGATGATGTAAGGCTGCCATGGGAGCCTGAGCCCTACAGATGGGCGCTCTGCAAAGACAGCTGCCCGTCAGCCCAGCCCTGTGGGCAGCACTCGGGCAGGGCTTCCCTCGCTCCTTTTGCGCAGCCTTTCAGGCTCTGGGACCGTTCAGCCGCAGCTGCGGATATGGCCCACAGTCCCTGTGTTCAGCATCTGTCCCCAGAGCGTCTCCCTTCACATCAGCCACGCTAACGCCCTTGCTGACCGTGGGCAGGGAGCGGCTGTTGCTGAAGTCCCCCTGTCCTCCTCCCTACCAGGAGTCCAGCCAGGTGCGGGAGCTCTCCGTCAGCCTCTTCAAAGATGTGATGAAGACAGTGGTGCAGAGAAACAAGAAGAAGATGAAGAAGAAAGTGCAGAGGGTCCTGCTCCCGCTGTTCCTCCATATGAAGGACCAGATTGAGAGCGTGGCCAAGGTGCAGTGACCAGCTGGAATCCCTGCATCCTGGGATCAAAGCTTTGCCCACCCCGAGCCTGGGCATGAAGGAGCTGGGGCAGACCCGGCTGGAGAGCCTAGCGGTCTGTTGGGGGATGCTCATGGGAGATGCTGCTGGCTCTGTCCTGCCCCAGTGCCTCTGGGACTCCAGCCCTTGCTGCCTACAGCCGTGGGCCCGCACCTCCTTTGCCCTTCAGCCTGCCCCATCCCTGGCGGCAACTCAGCAGCTCTTGAGCATCTCTGGTCTGCTGGCTAGCAGCGTGACATGCCTGAGGTGCTGGCTGCCCCGTGTCCCTGCCCTGGGCACTGCACCCAGTTCACACTCTGTCCCCCACCGCCTCTTCCCAGAAGCGGCTGGGAATGGCTCGGAGCCTGGCCAAGAGGAAGGGGACACGAGGTCTCCTTCCCTGGGCTGTGGTGCCATCTCCCAGCCTCTGTTTCTCTGCAGGCCTCTGGGGACACCCTCCTCGCCTGTGCACAGTTCCTGGGGTGGAGGAAGCTCAGCTACCTGGCCGAGACATCTCAGACACACCTGATTGGAGAGTGCTTGGTGAGGACAATCCCCAAGCCCCATGGCCGGGCTGGACGAGGGCTGCCCCACGTGCCCGTGGGGTGGGCCGTGCAGCTGTGCCTTGCCTGCCCTGCTCCAGCCCGGAGCCCAACCTGGAGCTGCATCCTCCTTCCCTGCCTTCAAGCACGGACCCCGCCAGGGGCTCTTCTCCAGGCCCCTCTACCCTCCCTGCCCCCAGGGTGCTAAACAAGACCCTGGCCCATGTGGGCCCTGGCAGTGGGACAGGGGGGTCTCGCAACCCCCAGGCCCCCTGTGCCTGCAGCTCTCTCTGAACCTCAGCCCCACAGAGGCTCCTGGCTGGGAGATGGGAATTGCCAGGAGGGAGGGGGGTGCTGGTAGGACAGACTGGTCCGGATAGCTGGGGAGGGTCTGTACCAGCCCTGTGTCCTTGTGCTCTCTCCAGCTGGTGCACGACAGGAGCAGGGTGGAAGAATATCTGTGTCAGAGCCTGACGTACCTGAAGGACCCTCAGGCCACCTTGCGAGAGGCGGCGGTCAGGTTCATCGGTGAGCCACAGGCCCTGGGGTCCCTCTTCTGGCAGCCTGGCCCCCATCCCCACCGCTGCGCTGGCAGCGAGGGGCAGCCCTGCGTCTGCCAGAGCCCTGGCTGTCCCGAGGAAGGCCCAGCACGCCGGTGGGCTCGCTGGGAGCCTCTTCAGTCCCACCACCCTTGGGTACTGTCCTTCCTGGGGTCAGCCCCGCTGAGGGGGAGGAGGGTGTGCAGCCAAGCTGGCCGGGTCGGGGGCTGCGCTGCTGGGAGCGTGCTGGGGAGCACAGGTCTGACAGGAGCTCTGTGCCTAGGGCTTGCTGCGCGGCACCTGAGGAACCTAAGTGAGGAGAAGCTGTGGGATATCTGCAACGGTGAGCAGGGGCAGTGCCGTGCTGGCCACGGCTGGTGGGGCAGGGGACAGGGCCTGGGCAGGGTGCTGCCATGCCTGGCCCTGCTCCAGGAAAGCGCTGCAGGGACGGAGGGACATGTCAGGGGCACATGGGGCATTCCTGAGCAGCAGCTTCCAGCTGGTCTGTTTGCCTCACCTGATCCTCCGGGCCAGGAGAGAGATGGGTGGGGCTGGCATGGTCTGGAGGACACTCCTGGGGGGTCTCTGCTTCATGTCTGCTCTGCTGCTTTGTCTTGCAGCCCTGCTGCCCTTGGGGAAAGACCCTGAAAGCTCAGTCAGCTCCCTGGCAGCTGAGACCATCTTTGTCCTGACAAGAGAGCTGCTGCCGACATCAGGATGGAGCCTGCGGTCGCTGTGCTGCTGGCCCCTCTGAGCCTTTGAAAGATTAAATTTGCCTCTGGAAATGGCCGTATTTCAATAATATTTTTTTTAATAAAACTGGAACAACAAGCCCAGTCCCATGGCGTCCTTCCCATGGGGACCACCCTGAGTGTGCTGAGCAGTTTCATTCCTGGGTTCTGCTGCTGCCTGCAGACAGCCCGCCTGGACCCAGCGCGTCCTTGCAGCAAAGCCCCAGCCACCTCGCCAGACCACAGACCCTGGAGGGGATGAGGAGAGAAGCTTTAGCCCAACCTGTTCCTCCTGCGACATCTCGGGGCAGGAAAAAGCACCCGCGCTCTGCCAAGCTGGCAAGTCGTCATTTGTCCTGGCATCAAAATCCTCTCTTGTACTGGGGAGCTGTGCCGGTTTGGGCTGGGATAGAGTTAATTTTCTTCACAGTATCCAGTATGGGGCTTTCTCCACCCTTATTCCATACCATTTACGTCAGGCTCAGGTCCCTCACTATCCAATACATCCTCACTAACCACCGCTCCCCTTCCCATCCTTTGGTGTAACACACAGATGTCATTCCCTCAGTCTATGGACCACCCCAGTAAAATGTCCCAAAAATGTCCATTGAGTCCATTGGGTCCATGACTTTGGGCTCCATCTGTTATGGTGGTCACTCAGGACAGGAGAGGTGGTGTGTTGCCTGGAGTTACTGGGCACCAAAGCCAGCTCAGGTCAGAACCAAGACGCTCCCCTAGTTTTCAGCGTCCAAAGCATCATTTGTAGCATCTAGCCCATGCTTTCAGTCCCCAAAGCCCCATTTTTAGGGCTGAAATCCTCACTTACAGGTCCCAACCTGTCTTTTATGACCCCTAGGCTATTTTTAGGGCCCCCAGTTTCCTCTTGAGGGTCTAAACCCTGAGGCGGAGCTAGTCGCCTGGCAACGGCCACCCAGGAGTCTGTGGGGAGCCAGTGGACCCAGGATAGCCAATCGCATTTGGGGAGGCGGGGGCAAGGGACGTGATTGATATGGAACCAGGCATCCAATCCGAGGAAACATCACGTCAGGGAAGGGTGGGCACTGATGGCAGGGGGGGCGGAGTGGGGACTGACCCCTCAGGCAGCCAGTAAGAGAGAGCATCACCTCAGGGGAGGGTGGGCCCCAAATGAGGACAGAGTGACAGCCCAGACAGCCAATCAGAGGTCAGAGTCCAAGTGAAGAAAGGGCGGGTGTTCACCGGGGCAGCCTGACTATCTGGGGGCCAATCAGAGGCAGCCTCAACCCAGGGGAGGGTGGGCTCAAAACAGGGAAGAGTGACAAGCCAGATGGCCAATCGGAAGTCCCCTCCTCAGGTGAAGGGTAGGCACTGCAGCACCGCAGCCTGACCACCTGGGGGCCAATCAGAGGCAGCATCACCTCAGGAGAGGAGACTGACAGCCCTCCCAACCTACGCTGCCAAGGACTGATGTGAGAAGACTGATGCCGGCTCCACCGGCACCCAGGCCCCCAACGCCACCCCCATGTGCTGTAACCCCCTGTCTCCATGGGAGCCGCTGCCTCATGGAGAGTCCGCATCCCATGGCCGTGCCAACGGGCGGCAGCCGTGGGCTACCGGATCGGCGCCAGCGTCCGACCGATGGTGACGAGGACGTGACGGTGAGGCTGCCGGGATGGCGGTGGGGTGGACGAGGATGGGTGGGGGGTGATGCTTGCTGTGGGGCCACCCGCCATCACCTCACCCCCATCCCCTCCCTGCAGCCCAGGCGAGCCCGCAGCAGCCTGAAGGGTGGTGAGGAGGAGGAGGACCCGGCCGCCATCCAGCGTCTCCCGCCTGAGATGGTGAGTTGAGTAGGGGGGGATGGCGGGGCTGGGGTCCCCCCCTCAAAGCAGGGGGGTCCCGGGGTTGATGCTCTCCCACCACTCTCCCCACAGCTACTGCACATCATCTCCCTCCTGACGCTGCCCCCCCTGCTGAGACCTGCTGCTGCCTCCAGGAGGTGTGCGACAGCGAGGCCACCTGGCGCCACCTCTGCACCCCTCTCCCCACCACTGCCACCAGCACCCGGCCCTGCAGGAGGGCCGCCATCTTCAACTGTGAGTCCCTGTCATTGCCAAGGGATGGGGGGTGGTGGCACTTTGTCCCCCAGCCTCATTTTTAGGGTCCAAAGCTTTGATTCTGCGGTTGAAAGCCACATTTGCATGGTCCCAAACCCTCATTTTTTGGGTAAACCCCCTCATTTATAAGTGCCAAACCCCGCCTTTTAAGGTTCAAAGACTCAACGATTAATGACTTACAAAATTCTAGATTTCTATGAGTCTATGATTTTAAGGGCCCAGACATTCATTTGTAAGGTTGCAGGCTGCACGGAGCAGGTACAGGGCCGCTGGACCGGGACCCCCCGGCGTCCCCGCTCATTTTCAGCTGCACCTTCTAGTCCCTCTTTTCCCCTTTTATCCTGACGCTCTACTTTCCCATCTTTTGTCTGGTAGGTTTTCCCTAAAGGGAACTGGGCTCACCAGTTTCACCCCAGGCCAGCTAGTTTTCTCCTTTCATGCTCTGCCATCCCCAACAGTTTCTCACTTTCTAAAGCGGTTAGTTGTGCCTCGAGCCAGGGTAGATGAAGACAAAAGTGAATGAGAGCTTCTGTGAGCTACGAGACGGCAGCCACCGTCAAAAAATATCTATCCTCTCCACTGCCCACCTTAGAAATCTGGAGAAATCCCTACAGGCGCCAATAAGGAGCAGCTTAGCAGCTGTTTGAATCAGTCGGGCTTGGTTTGGATCCCAGCGAGAGCCGTGTGTTCAGAGAAGACTTTTCCGAACGACTCCTCAAGTTCTCTGTCTCTTAGGCTGTGGGGGAGGGCATTGATTAAGATGTTGAGGCAGTGTAGAAAAGAGAGAATATTTCTTTTGGGTTTCCTATTCTGACAGGATCTGGTAAGCGATACAGGCTGTAAGAGTCCCATCGACAACTGAATCCCCAAACGGCAGTCAGAGGAGAGGAGCAGGCATAAACACCTTTTCCTTCCCGGTGCTGAGAGAGATTGTCAGAGTCGGGGAAAGGACGTGACTGTGAGATGCCAGAAACTGTAGAGAGTGTGTGACGAGAGCACTACGTGGAGGGGGAGAAGCAGGGGTCTCCCAGGGAGGTCCGGGGGCCATGCCGGGGCGTATGAACACGGGGCTCTGGGACAAGCCAAAGGGTACAGGAAGGTCCTGAGGGGACATAAGGGCAGATGGGGGCCTGGGGGCACCCCGAGAGGACCCATGGGCCAATGGCGAGCTGGCTCCCTACCCCCCGCAGTGGACGCCCTGCCCCTCCCCGCCTCGGCGGCGGGTCACAGTGGGGCCCTTTGTGACCCCCGTCTGTGACACCCCAAGGTGCCGTATGTACCCAGCATGGCCGTGGCCCTGCAGTGTCTGACAAGACAGCAACGGGACAGTGCAGGAGCGTGGAGCTGGCGAGGAGACACCGAGCACAGCCCACGACTTTCCCTGCCACCCCCGGCAGCCTCACGGCGCCAAGCCTTAAGCTGCCCCCCGCCGTTCCCCCTCCACTTCCCTCCATTTCGCAGGATGGCGGAAAGACCCCCCAGCTGCCCCAGGGTGGCCTGGGTGGAGGTGGGGGCTCCCCAGGAGAGCAGCTCTCCACCGGAGCCCTATGAGGTGTCCACGGTCCAGCCGCTGCAGATTGGTGAGTGAGGGGCCCCCCGGGACTGGCAGGGCCGGGGCCAGCGAGCACGACGGGCTCAACGCCAGGATCCCGTTTCCTCGGCACTCCGGCAGCAGGGGTCCCGTGGGCAGGGGGCACGGCGGTGCCTGAATGCCAGCGCTGCTCAGGGCTGGGAGCTGGCCCCAGCACAGCCTCCCTCCTCAGAGTTGACAAGCTTAAAGCTCTTTTCACCATTTGGGAAGCTTGTTGGCAAAGATGCTGTGTCCTACCGACTCTTCTGTGTTTCCCCTCCACGTAGGCGAGACCCTGCCAGAGGAGAATCCAGAGCATCCAGAGCTCCAATCCCAGGGATGGGATTCTGAGAGCACCTGGTTCCTTTCTTCGCTCGACTGCAGCGACATGAGCACGGTAATGAGCTCCCCCCTTGCTGGGACTCTTGTTCGTGGCATCGGCAGGAGGCGTGTGCTTGTGTGAGCAAAGGGACCAAGAGTCAGCAGGGCTGGCATGGCCTCACTGTCCTTGGTGAGAGGGTTCCTGCTGTCCCCGAGCAGGGACTATCCAAGGGCAGCACTCCAGTATCCCAGCAGCAGCTCCAGCCCTCCTGGCAACCAGCGAGCCCTGGTTCTCTGTAGGGCCAATACACGGTGCCCATGACCCCAGCCCTCCTTCCTCACCCTGAGGACCCTCTGCTCTCATCCTCTGCCCTGCAGAGACTGCAGCCTCTGCTTCCAGCTTTCCTGCGGGCACTGCTGACAGGTCTGCTGGGCATCTCTTGCCAGAGCTGTTCACGCTGCTCAGCCAAGAGCACCATCAGGGTGCTCAGCGTGACGGGTCTTCCCTCCCTTCCTTCCTCCCGTAGGTGTTTGGAGAATACCTCCAGCCTTCTCAGAAAACAGATGTTCTCCTCGTGGCCATTGAGGCCTTGGCAGCAGACGACATCTATGACAGGCAGATGGGCAGCGACGTCCTGGGCATGGCTGTGAGAGACCCTGCCTCCTGGCTTACAGATGTAAGTGCCCTGTGGCTGGATTGCCCTGCCCGTGAGCCCTGCCAGGCCTTGTTCCTCCTTCCCTAACCAAGCTCTCTCGGGCACCTGAAGCCACGCCAAGGCAGCAGAGAGGGATGGGAAGGGCAGCAGTTTCAGTGGCAGCTTGGGAAATGGCTGCACTCCAGTGGCTGCACACCATCCACACCCGTGTGCTCTCCAGGTGCCAAGCATCGTGAGGTGCATTCACAAAAACGTGGAGTGCATCCGCACGGAGCCAGACCGGCGCAGCCTGGACTCGCTCCTTCTCCTGCTGACCAAGTGGTGCCCCAGGGAAGTGGTCAGGAGCCTGTTGAGGATCTCTCCAACATGTGACAGGTACTGGCCCCAAAAGCCTTGAGGGCTTGTTCTCTGTGGGGAGAGGGGCCCAGAGACTCTCTGGCTGCCAGACCCATGGAAACCTGCAGGACATCCCCGAGGAGCAGTGCCCCCCATCCCGCCACGCTTCCCAGACCCCGTGGGTCAGCCAGGCTTGCAGCAGCCAAAGCCGGTCAAGCCAGAGCCCTGCCACGACGCTCCCCCCTGCCCCACGGGGAACACCAACTCAGCCCCCTCCTGCCTGCCCAGGCAGGGCCCCTGGGCACCCCAAGCGATGGGGGTGGGAAGGGCCAGGGCTGCAGCACCGCCTGGGTCCGGAGGAGCTGGCTCGGGCACAGTGCAGCGGCCAAGGCAGCCCTCCTGACCGATCAGTCTGGGTCTGCAGCGCTGCCCTGGCCATGTGGGAGGTGATGATCTCCGTGCCTTGGGCTTTGTGGAGTGTCTTGACGGAGCTGCTCAGCGTGCTCCAGGACCAGCGGCTGCGCCAGGTGTTCAGCTGTGCCGCGGAGGACGCCTGCATCTATTCCTTGGCTGTGAGTGACCATGCTCACCTTCGGGGCTGTGCCTGCCTCCCCAGGGAAGCAGGCATGGCCCCCTCCCCTTCTGTCTGCCTCCAAATGGCATCCTCCTGTACGTATGGACACAGACCCTTAGGGTCAGCAGCGACCTGCCCAGCACCAGCCAGACCCCGTGCCATACACTTGGGGACACCCTGTGCTGTTTTGGCCCTGGCGAATAAGCACAAAGCCTGCCCCTGCCCGGGCAGCACTCTGCTTCCCCCCTGCCCGCATCCCCCTGCACTGCTCTGCAGCCTGGAAACCTGGGGCGGGGGCAGAGAAAGGGGCAGAGTCAGGCCAGTTGCTGGGCCTGGGACAGAGGCATGGCCTCCGCACAGGCTGTGGGGACTTCAAGTCTGGGGAGAGGAGACACTTGCCACCGCCCGCGTGTTGTGCCTCCTTTGTGCCAGCGCGGTGGAGGGAGCCCGGCGGTCTCTGCTGGTCTCTCACTGCTGACTTCGTTTCAGCTGCTGCTCTGCGCTGACATCAAAACAGAGGAGTTTGCTGCCCTGTACAAGGCCCAGAGGTACCTGAGGCAACCAAGCCTGGTGATGCTCTCGCTGGTGCTCAGGGCCCTCATCACGCTTGCGAGGACACCTGAGACGGTGAGCAGGGTGTGGTCAAGTGAAGCCATGTTGGCAGCCGGGGCCGGGGAGTGGGTAATGCGGTGGCTTGGCCTTGGCTGGCAGTCAGGAGGTGGGGTGATAGCTCCAGTCACCCTCCCTGCTATGGAGGGGCCTGCTGGGTGCCTGGGGAGCCCTCCAGGCACGGAGGGTTACCAACCCACCTGCCCTTTGGGCCAGTTGCAAAAGGGGGTGGCTGAACAGGGGACGCTGCTCTCCTGCCCTCCCTTCCCTTCCTCGTCCTCTCCCCCCATCCCCATCAGTGGCCACTACCTGCCAGGAGGCTGCTGCAGTGACTCCTGTGCCACCGGCTGGGAAGCCGGACGGGAGGCTGGTGCTCAGCGACCAGTGCGTTTTTGCCAGGGTGGGCTTTCACCGCTTCACTGTGAGGAAACTGTGTCTTTCATACAGGCAAGAAAAATACCGGTCCTGCTGCCAGACGTCATGGAGACCCTGCAGCATGCCAACACTGACGTCAAGATGAAGGCCCTGCTATTCCTCAGGAACATGATGCGTCACGTGAAGCGGGAGGAGGCCAGCTTCATCGCTCTGCAGCTGGCGGAAAAGCTCCCGCCCCTCTTTGATGATGTAAGGCTGCCATGGGAGCCTGAGCCCTACAGATGGGCGCTCTGCAAAGACAGCTGCCCGTCAGCCCAGCCCTGTGGGCAGCACTCGGGCAGGGCTTCCCTCGCTCCTTTTGCGCAGCCTTTCAGGCTCTGGGACCGTTCAGCCGCAGCTGCGGATATGGCCCACAGTCCCTGTGTTCAGCATCTGTCCCCAGAGCGTCTCCCTTCACATCAGCCACGCTAACGCCCTTGCTGACCGTGGGCAGGGAGCGGCTGTTGCTGAAGTCCCCCTGTCCTCCTCCCTACCAGGAGTCCAGCCAGGTGCGGGAGCTCTCCGTCAGCCTCTTCAAAGATGTGATGAAGACAGTGGTGCAGAGAAACAAGAAGAAGATGAAGAAGAAAGTGCAGAGGGTCCTGCTCCCGCTGTTCCTCCATATGAAGGACCAGATTGAGAGCGTGGCCAAGGTGCAGTGACCAGCTGGAATCCCTGCATCCTGGGATCAAAGCTTTGCCCACCCCGAGCCTGGGCATGAAGGAGCTGGGGCAGACCCGGCTGGAGAGCCTAGCGGTCTGTTGGGGGATGCTCATGGGAGATGCTGCTGGCTCTGTCCTGCCCCAGTGCCTCTGGGACTCCAGCCCTTGCTGCCTACAGCCGTGGGCCCGCACCTCCTTTGCCCTTCAGCCTGCCCCATCCCTGGCGGCAACTCAGCAGCTCTTGAGCATCTCTGGTCTGCTGGCTAGCAGCGTGACATGCCTGAGGTGCTGGCTGCCCCGTGTCCCTGCCCTGGGCACTGCACCCAGTTCACACTCTGTCCCCCACCGCCTCTTCCCAGAAGCGGCTGGGAATGGCTCGGAGCCTGGCCAAGAGGAAGGGGACACGAGGTCTCCTTCCCTGGGCTGTGGTGCCATCTCCCAGCCTCTGTTTCTCTGCAGGCCTCTGGGGACGCCCTCCTCGCCTGTGCACAGTTCCTGGGGTGGAGGAAGCTCAGCTACCTGGCCGAGACATCTCAGACACACCTGATTGGAGAGTGCTTGGTGAGGACAATCCCCAAGCCCCATGGCCGGGCTGGACGAGGGCTGCCCCACGTGCCCGTGGGGTGGGCCGTGCAGCTGTGCCTTGCCTGCCCTGCTCCAGCCCGGAGCCCAACCTGGAGCTGCATCCTCCTTCCCTGCCTTCAAGCACGGACCCCGCCAGGGGCTCTTCTCCAGGACCCTCTACCCTCCCTGCCCCCAGGGTGCTAAACAAGACCCTGGCCCATGTGGGCCCTGGCAGTGGGACAGGGGGGTCTCGCAACCCCCAGGCCCCCTGTGCCTGCAGCTCTCTCTGAACCTCAGCCCCACAGAGGCTCCTGGCTGGGAGATGGGAATTGCCAGGAGGGAGGGGGGTGCTGGTAGGACAGACTGGTCCGGATAGCTGGGGAGGGTCTGTACCAGCCCTGTGTCCTTGTGCTCTCTCCAGCTGGTGCACGACAGGAGCAGGGTGGAAGAATATCTGTGTCAGAGCCTGACGTACCTGAAGGACCCTCAGGCCACCTTGCGAGAGGCGGCGGTCAGGTTCATCGGTGAGCCACAGGCCCCGGGGTCCCTCTTCTGGCAGCCTGGCCCCCATCCCCACCGCTGCGCTGGCAGCGAGGGGCAGCCCTGCGTCTGCCAGAGCCCTGGCTGTCCCGAGGAAGGCCCAGCACGCCGGTGGGCTCGCTGGGAGCCTCTTCAGTCCCACCACCCTTGGGTACTGTCCTTCCTGGGGTCAGCCCCGCTGAGGGGGAGGAGGGTGTGCAGCCAAGCTGGCCGGGTCGGGGGCTGCGCTGCTGGGAGCGTGCTGGGGAGCACAGGTCTGACAGGAGCTCTGTGCCTAGGGCTTGCTGCGCGGCACCTGAGGAACCTAAGTGAGGAGAAGCTGTGGGATATCTGCAACGGTGAGCAGGGGCAGTGCCGTGCTGGCCACGGCTGGTGGGGCAGGGGACAGGGCCTGGGCAGGGTGCTGCCATGCCTGGCCCTGCTCCAGGAAAACGCTGCAGGGACGGAGGGACATGTCAGGGGCACATGGGGCATTCCTGAGCAGCAGCTTCCAGCTGGTCTGTTTGCCTCACCTGATCCTCCGGGCCAGGGAGAGAGATGGGTGGGGCTGGCATGGTCTGGAGGACACTCCTGGGGGGTCTCTGCTTCATGTCTGCTCTGCTGCTTTGTCTTGCAGCCCTGCTGCCCTTGGGGAAAGACCCTGAAAGCTCAGTCAGCTCCCTGGCAGCTGAGACCATCTTTGTCCTGACAAGAGAGCTGCTGCCGACATCAGGATGGAGCCTGCGGTCGCTGTGCTGCTGGCCCCTCTGAGCCTTTGAAAGATTAAATTTGCCTCTGGAAAATGGCCGTATTTCAATAATATTTTTTTTTAATAAAACTGGAACAACAAGCCCAGTCCCATGGCGTCCTTCCCATGGGGACCACCCTGAGTGTGCTGAGCAGACAGTTTCATTCCTGGGTTCTGCTGCTGCCTGCAGACAGCCCGCCTGGACCCAGCGCGTCCTTGCAGCAAAGCCCCAGCCACCTCGCCAGACCACAGACCCTGGAGGGGATGAGGAGAGAAGCTTTAGCCCAACCTGTTCCTCCTGCGACATCTCGGGGCAGGAAAAAGCACCCGCGCTCTGCCAAGCTGGCAAGTCGTCATTTGTCCTGGCATCAAAATCCTCTCTTGTACTGGGGAGCTGTGCCGGTTTGGGCTGGGATAGAGTTAATTTTCTTCACAGTATCCAGTATGGGGCTTTCTCCACCCCTTATTCCATACCATTTACGTCAGGCTCAGGTCCCTCACTATCCAATACATCCTCACTAACCACCGCTCCCCTTCCCATCCTTTGGTGTAACACACAGATGTCATTCCCTCAGTCTATGGACCACCCCAGTAAAATGTCCCAAAAATGTCCATTGAGTCCATTGGGTCCATGACTTTGGGCTCCATCTGTTATGGTGGTCACTCAGGACAGGAGAGGTGGTGTGTTGCCTGGAGTTACTGGGCACCAAAGCCAGCTCAGGTCAGAACCAAGACGCTCCCCTAGTTTTCAGCGTCCAAAGCATCATTTGTAGCATCTAGCCCATGCTTTCAGTCCCCAAAGCCCCATTTTTAGGGCTGAAATCCTCACTTACAGGTCCCAACCTGTCTTTTATGACCCCTAGGCTATTTTTAGGGCCCCCAGTTTCCTCTTGAGGGCCTAAACCCTGAGGCGGAGCTAGTCGCCTGGCAACGGCCACCCAGGAGTCTGTGGGGAGCCAGTGGACCCAGGATAGCCAATCGCATTTGGGGAGGCGGGGGCAAGGGACGTGATTGATATGGAACCAGGCATCCAATCCGAGGAAACATCACGTCAGGGAAGGGTGGGCACTGATGGCAGGGGGGGCGGAGTGGGGACTGACCCCTCAGGCAGCCAGTAAGAGAGAGCATCACCTCAGGGGAGGGTGGGCCCCAAATGAGGACAGAGTGACAGCCCAGACAGCCAATCAGAGGTCAGAGTCCAAGTGAAGGGCGGGTGTTCACCGGGGCAGCCTGACTATCTGGGGGCCAATCAGAGGCAGCCTCAACCCAGGGGAGGGTGGGCTCAAAACAGGGAAGAGTGACAAGCCAGATGGCCAATCGGAAGTCCCCTCCTCAGGTGAAGGGTAGGCACTGCAGCACCGCAGCCTGACCACCTGGGGGCCAATCAGAGGCAGCATCACCTCAGGAGAGGAGACTGACAGCCCTCCCAACCTACGCTGCCAAGGACTGATGTGAGAAGACTGATGCCGGCTCCACCGGCACCCAGGCCCCCAACGCCACCCCCATGTGCTGTAACCCCCTGTCTCCATGGGAGCCGCTGCCTCATGGAGAGTCCGCATCCCATGGCCGTGCCAACAGGCGGCAGCCGTGGGCTACCGGATCGGCGCCAGCGTCCGACCGATGGTGACGAGGACGTGACGGTGAGGCTGCCGGGATGGCGGTGGGGTGGACGAGGATGGGTGGGGGGTGATGCTTGCCGTGGGGCCACCCGCCATCACCTCACCCCCATCCCCTCCCTGCAGCCCAGGCGAGCCCGCAGCAGCCTGAAGGGTGGTGAGGAGGAGGAGGACCCGGCCGCCATCCAGCGTCTCCCGCCTGAGATGGTGAGTTGAGTAGGGGGGGATGGCGGGGCTGGGGTCCCCCCCTCAAAGCAGGGGGGTCCCAGGGTTGATGCTCTCCCGACCTCTCTCCCCACAGCTGCTGCTCATCATCTCCTGCCTGACGCTGCCCCCCCTGCTGAGACTGGGCCAGACCTGCCACTATCTCCACGAGGTGTGCAACAGTGGGGCCACCTGGCGCCACCTCTGCACCCCTCTCCTCCTATCCGCTGCCAATGCCCAGCCCTGCAGGAGTGCCGCCACCCTCACCTGTGAGTCCCTGTCATTGCCAAGGGATGGGGGGGTGGCACTTTGTCCCAAGTCTCATTTTCTGAGTCCAAACTTTGATTGTACGGTTGAAAGCCGCATTTGTATGGTTCCAAAACCTTCCTTTTTAGGGTATGAACTCTCATTTATAAGTTTCAACCCCCCTTTTTAAGGTTCAGAGACTTAAACCGTTCTGTATTTCTACAATTCTATGATTTTAAGGGCCCAGAGTTTCATTTTTAAGGCCCAAAGTCTGATTGTGAAGGTCCAAAGCCTCAGTTTTAGAGGCCAGAGCCTTATGTAGCGGGTCCAAAGGGTCATCTGTAGCTTTCCAAGCCTCCTATTCAGGGTGCAAAGCCTGATTTTTCAGGATTCGGTCCACAATTTGGAGAGCCCAAAGCCTATTTTGAGCCTCCCACGACCCATTTCTAGTAAGCAAAGACTTAAGTTTTTGTACCGAAGCATCGTTTGAGAGCACAAACCCTAATTTCTGGGTTCCAAGTCTCAATCTCTTTTCCAAAGCCCAGTTTTTAGGAGCAAACCCTCATTCTGAAGGCCCAAAGCCTCATTTTGAGAGTCCACACTCTCATTTATTAGGTTTTTTCAGCATCTGAGCTGCCTGCACATGACCTTTGCCTACCTGCAATCATGGCCTCCAATTATCTGCTCTAAGGAGTGCCTGGGGAGCCTTTGTTAGTAATGGCCCTCAGTGAGGCTCCTTAATGCTTCAGGATACTTTGGGTTTAGCTTCTGACTTGGACTTGTGGAAAGGCTTGTGCAATCTCCTCTCAGTAGCTGAGGTTCAAGGGCTCAGCCCCAAATGCCCCCTGGGGCTCGTTACAATGCAGAAAGCCCTGAAGACCCATATCCCCTTCGCAATTTTCTTCAAGTCTTCACGACTTGTACAGATAATTGGAGAGCTTTCATAGTGTAGTTCAGGAGGAAGATTTCAAAGAGCACCTATTAAAAATGGATTTTTCTTAATTTTCAAGGGTATCTTTTATGACTTTTGAGTTTAAAGAAGAGGTGATAGATAGCAGCATTCTCCAATAGCTATTGATCCACGGTGTCTCCTCCAGGAGATCTGGACAGGCAGGAGAAACAGTTCCTTGAGGTCTGGCACACTGTGTAGACAACCATGCTCCTCACTTGCCCAACCCTGCCATTTCTCTCATTGGCCACCTGGGAATTCCATTCCTTTTCCTTACATCAGACTCCTCCCGTGAGGTCTGCAGCTGGAAGTTACAGCTCCTTTGTAGCAGCTCCCACCTGCTTTGCTTAGAGAAGTGGCTGTAAAGAGGCACAGAAGGGATTTTCCTAACGGCAAGCAAGCAAAAGAAATGATACAAATTAATAACTGTGTAAAAATGCCTCAGATTTTCAGGCAGAGCTCTGCTGTCTGATGATAAGCGTCCTGGGAGATGCAGGTGGAGCCTGGGCAGAGGGTCCCAGGGCCCCTACACTACCACCAGGGATCTGTGCCCCTGCACCTGCATCCTGCACCCTGGCGCTGGAGATGCCTTTTCTTTTAAAACCAAAACATCACACACTTTCCTTCCAAAGACCAGTATAGAAAAGCAAAGCAAAACAAGGAGGATAAGAACACCAAGAGTTTTAGACGTTGAGAAGTGAAGTTGAACAATTCCTTCCCTTTACATTGTTTCCTTCATTTCTTCGTTGCTTCCTTGTGGTTTTTTTGACATTTTCTGAACCATTCTGTCATAATCAGGCCTCTAAGAATAAAAACAATGTTTGTGTCTCACATGGAGTCCAGCGCCCTAAAACACTCCCTGCCCAGGACTGTGCTTCCCACTGCTCGCCCTTTCACACAGCCAGTCACACTCGGAGGTGTTGAGCTCCCTGCACTGGTACAGAGAAGGGCGACTGTCGTCAGTGAAACGCTCTGTTTCTGCATGGACAACATATTGGTGTTGCCAGTACTTCTGGAAGGAGTCCCTCGATCAGCCAGACACACTCCCTTCACATTCGGTCCGGGATCCCTGAGTTCTCACTCCATTTTAGGTGGAGAAAGGGAAAAGACTGTCCGTACCCACTGTCCCGATCCAATGTCTGGGGAGGTTTCGATAGGATCCGGAGAGCGAGATTAAGACACAAACGAGGTCAAGTACCGTACGCCTAGAAGAGCTTTTTATTATCAAAAGTGGAAAATAGTAGCGATAGGATAGAGGCACACAGCCAATCACACAGACAAAAGTTTCACCGTTCCATCTCTCACACCACCCCGTGGCTCAAAGGTTGCCCCTGGTGTGTTTTCTCAAGACATTCAACTGCTCCGACCAAAGTCCTTTTTTTTGCCATTTGGAATAATAATAAACAAAACAATAGGAAACAAAATCCCCACAGCTCTGCTCTGCGGTCAGGTGAATTGGGGCTGATAATGCTGAAAAGCTCTTGCATATATATCACGAGTGGCTTTCACCTGAGATCAGACCCTGTTCCTGTTTCCCATTGCTGTAGAGCAGGACTGACTCCTGCAGAGCCCACGGCAGAGCCGCCTGCTCCCTGAGGCACCCTCAGGCAGCACCAAGCAGAGCTCGTGAAAGGGACCTGCCAAAGCTCTTCCCGAATGGAGAGAGACAGTTTGGGGGGGTTTCTATGAGAAATGGCTTTGATGTTGCTCCAAGAAGTCTCTCCGAAGCTGTCCCTGTCTTTTCCCTCTAGGACAGTGCCCCATGCCCAGAGGCAGCAGATGTCCAACAGCAGCTCCATCACCCAGTTCCTCCTCCTGGCGTTGGCAGACATGCGGGAGCTGCAGCTCTTGTACTCCTGGCTCTTCCTGGGCATCTAGCTGCCTGCTCTCCTGAGCAATGGCCTCATCATCAGTGCCATAGGCTGTCACCGCTCCCACCCCTGGCCACAAGGACCGAGAGCTGGGACCCCTTAAAGGTGGTACCAGCCAGCACCACCACCACCGACGCCACCACCGGCAAAGCAGCTGGCACTGCTGCCCCTCTGCCGCCTCCTCCCACGGCCCTGCATGCTCTGATGGCCGGCTGCGGGACTCCTTGCGTCTCCTGCACCGGAATGTTGACCAGAGACCCACCGGCACATGGTGGTGCTGAGACGGGGACGTCGCTGCCACGGGGCAGCCGCGCTCCTCCTGCGGGCTGGCGCCGGCCGGTAGCCATGGAACCTGCATGAGGCCAGGCGTCACCGTGGGGACATTGTGATGTCACTAGTGAGGCTGGCCCCGTCATGCGTCCGTGTCATAAAGGGCCTCGCCCCGACACTCCTATAAAAAGGGGGGTGGGGGGTGCAGAGCCAGGACCAGCCAGCAGGACAGGGCGGCCAGACATACCATGGCCCGGTCCTGGCGCAGCGGGGCTCGCAGCAGGAGCCGGCGCCGCCGCCGCAGCCCGGGACCTTACAAGAGCCGCCCTCGCCGCCGGTATGGGAGGAGGCAACGACGGCCTGGGGCACGCAGCCGCCGGTACGGCAAGAGCCGCCGGCGGCAGGGGACACGCAGGCGCCACCGCTGAAACGATCCCAGCGCTGGGCGTCTGCGGAGCCAGTGTCCCCACGAGCCCCGGCCACCACCGCCTCCGTGCCGCCACACCAGTGCGGCCCTGGCTCCATGAATAAAGCTGGAATTATTGCACAACGGGTGTGTTTCTTCTTGCTGTCATGTCACATGGGTGGGTGTCCATGTCTGCTGGGGGTGTGTCCGCCATGGGTGCGCATGTCCAGGACCAGCGCAGGTCTCCAGAGATGGAGATGCCTCAGCCTGCCTGCTGCTGTGCTGGGTCTGACCCCCGTCTCCACGTCCCAACCCATCTCCACGTCCCAGCCCATCTCCATGCCTCCCGGGCACTGGTGCCCTCCCTGAGGGAGCAGTGGGTAGCCCTGTGGCATGCTCAGGGATTTTGGGCTGTGAAGGCACACAAGGCTGTCCCTGAGCACGCGGGCAGGTGCTGCCTGACAGCAATGCAATGACCACTGGGGACATGGAACCTGGCTTTTCTCGTGGTCCCGGGGAGCTGGCCACCGCAGTGCCCCAGGACGGAGGGGCTGCAGCTTTGGTTCGCTTTTGTTCACTTCTATTCATTTTAAAGAGAGGCCTTTTGAAGAGTTGGGTGGGAATCAGGAGCTCCCTGCCACAGAGCCCCAGCAGGTCAACGGCACTGTCCACGTGTCCCCGGCAGGCCACCAGCACTGTCTCCATATGCCAGGACACTGGCATGGTCCCCATGTCCCAGGACACCAACACTGTTCGCTGCATCCCTGGCTGCCCTGTTGCCGCTGTACCTCACAAGAGCCAGAAGCCCCCTGCAACGCTACAGGATTGGGGACGAGTGGCTGGAAAGCTGCCCGGCAGAAAAGGACCTGCGGGTGTTGATCGACAGCTGGCTGAATATGAGCTGGCAGTGTGCCCAGGTGGCCAAGAAGTCCAATGGCATCCTGGCCTGTATCAGAAACAGTGTGACAAGCAGGCCGCGGGATACCTTGCGTCTCCTGCACCGGACTGTTGACCAGAGACCCACAGGGGTGGGAGCGGTGAGTCCTGCCCTACAGCAATGGGAAATAGGAACAGGGGCTGATCTCAGGTGAAATCCACTCGTGATATATATGCAAGAGCTTTTCAGCATTGTCAGCCCCAATTCACCTGACCGCAGAGCAGAGCTGTGGGGATTTTGTTTCTGATTGTTGTCTGTATTATTATTCCAAATGGGAAAAAAGGACTTTTGTTGGAGCAGTCAAACATGTTGAGAAAACACACCAGGGGCAACCTGTTGAGACTAGAGGCCATCCCATTTACTAGAAACTATCCTAAAGGAACTGCTCCCCGAGAAGGAATTGCACAAAATCCCACTCTCAGGCAAGGGTGTTCATCGTGTTCTCTGCCCCTTGTCAAGATGAGGAGGGCAAGGATGGAGCGGCTGGGTGGTCACCAGCACCCAGCCAAGGTCAACCCAGTGCAGTCTCTTGGCCGGCTACGCCAGAGGCCTCAGCATCACCCTCCAGTCACGGCGGTGCACAAGAGCTGTTATCACCCACAGACCCCTAGACACCCCCAAGCCCCCCTCCCTTCCTCCCCACAGCTCCCCACAACCCCAACAACCGCCTGCCTGCCCTTGTGCCCCACGGCCCCTGCCGCCCCCACACCTTCCCTCCCACACCACAGCCCCCCAGCCTGTGTCCTTCTCCCTCCCCACAGCGCCATGGCCCCGGCCTCCCCCACTCCCCACTCCCCATGCTCCCATGCTGCTGTGCTGGGTCTGACCCCCATCTCCATGTCCCAACCCATCTCCACGTCCCAGCCCATCTCCATGCCTCCCGGGCACTGGTGCCCTCCCTGAGGGAGCAGTGGGGAGCCCTGTGGTATGCCCAGGGATTTCGGGCCGTGAAGGCACCCAAGGCTGTCCCTGAGCACGCGGGCACGTGCAGCCTGCATGGAAGAAACATACAAAAGACAACTGAGTTAGAATCAAGTGAGAATGATTCTCAGAGAGACCGGAGCCGCAAAGAGGAAGGAGGACCCTCCCGTCTAGTCCCGAGATTCAGAGTGGACCCCCTTGCTCTCAGAACTCCTAATGGAGCCCAGGTGCCCCTCGATCCAATCTTAGTCTCAGACATGGACAACGGTTTTGGTACAGGGCATCTTGAGAAACAAGGGTTAAAAGTAAGAAAGAAAAATGTAGAGAAGATACTTTGTAACAACTGCATCGGGTACTTAGTCATATTAGAGATACAGACTGTCTCCACTGACTCTCTGCTGATAAAGATTGTCTTCACTGAGTCTCTGCTAACTAGCAATAATGATTAGCACAAGGACGAATTGTAGAAAAATAGAAAAGACTGCCAAAATAGTGCCCTAGAGTTAACTTGTCTCATTATAATCTCATTTTAATACTAAAAAACACACCTCCTAGCTAGAGAAGCCCCAACCCAATTTAGCCCGCTACTCTCTGAGCATGCGTGGTGAATTAAAAGAGAACTGTAACTTTCAGATGAAGGAAGAAAAGTATTAACCAATAGTTAATTAAGGGGTAGCACCAGTAGGCATCACTAACTTTGTTAACTGTTTTAAATACCACAAAAAAACACTACACTACCAAAAGAGAAACCAAAATATTCGGAGGAAGATGAGAAATTAGGGAAGTTATTAGACGCAAAAAGGAATTTAGCAGGATGGTGGGTCACAGTTCAGGGACAGGTAGTAATCCCACCACTTCTGATGAGAGAGATATTACAGGCAAAACATAAAGAGTGTCATTGGGGCCCAGAAGCATTAATCACCTTTTTAAAGAGATATGTGGTCTCTATAAGAATGTTAGAAACGACTAAAATAATTTCTGCCAAGTGTGAAATTTGTTTGCGAAACAATCCGGTGATAAAGAGAAAAGTTCCAATGGGAACCTTGAAATCGGGAGTGCAACCTGGAGACTATTGGCAAATCGGTTTTTCAGAATTACCCAGACAAAAGGGGTGGGGCCAGAGCAGGTGCCCTTGCTCTCCTGAGGCCTTCATGTGCTTCTCATGCTCATGGACAGCCCCATCTCTGTCGACAGTCTTTCATAAATGGAGTTTTGGAGAAGTGGAAGTTGTTTCTCGCTTCTGGTAGGAGCACACACCAGGGCTTTGTTGTCAGAGGAGCAAGTGGGGAGTGCTCCTGGTTGGATGCAGCTCCCTTGGCAGACGCTTGTGCTCCTCTCTCGGCCCCCAGGTCTGAATCGTGCCTTCCCCCCACCCAAGCTGTGCTGCCAGCTCTTGGGAAATGGGGGTACCAAGAACGGATGGTTTTACCACGGCCGGGAAGCTCCAGTCAAGCCGTCAGGGAGGTTTTCGTCCTGGTTCTTGCAGTTACAGCTTTTCTAGCAAGCCACAAAAGACGTGTTCCAAGGAAATGTGCCCAAGGAAAGGGCAGGGTCGAGCTGTGCTTGCTCGCTGTGTGGATTGCGTCTGGCCTCAGGCAGGCACACAGTAGCTTTCAGATGAGGAACAGGATTATTCCAGGGTGAAGCGAGTAATCAGGATCCAACCTCTGCTTTGTTTAAGGCAGTCAGGTGGAAAAATGCAGTTGGAGCCTTCTGCATTGCTTACCCTTTGATTTCAGTGCTGTCCTCTACGCCAAATCTTGCAGTGTTTTTGCTGGCGCATAAAAATCAAATGGGGAAAGCAGATCTTCCTCACCCACACACGACCCTTCCCCCCAGCTCAAGGTGATCAGACAAAATCTCCGGGGGTCCGCTGGTTTATTAAAGGGGTACCAGATACCCAGCATCAGGGGAGCTGTGTACAGCGAAGGGCTGCAGGTGCCTGGGGCTCGACCAGCATCACCTGGAAGGGGAAAAGGAGACAAAGGTGACCATGGGGACTTGCGATCAGTTCATCTGGGTCCCTGTTGCCCTGCACGCCCGCTGAGCCTAGGGCCATTTCTGGACAGTCACTCTGTGTCTCCCTCTCTCCCCTGTTGGTCAGGGCTGTCATCCGACACTACGTGGACAGACAGGTTCTTCTGGGGCTCCTGGGCAGAATGACGATGGCACTAAGTCGTAGTTCCAATTAAAGCTTTATTTTTTGAACAGAATTTTATAATCAGCAGAGCCTAGAATTTCATGACCAGAGGGGCAAGACCCTCCCCATGCGCCCCAACAAACACGCCCGAGCACATGGAGGTGGAGATAGACAAGGCTTTATTGGCGGGTGTTGTCAAAAGGGCAGCAGCCCCTCGCTGACCACGTGGAGGCTCTTTCCCAGTGCATATGCCAGGTGGGTGTAGGTCTCCTCACACAGCACATGCAGGAGCAGGCGGTAGAACAGCTCGAGTCGAACCAGGAGGCGGAGCGCACCGCAGCAGCCAGAGCAAAGCTGACGGCCAGCTGCAGGCCGACCAAGAGCACGCAGAGTGTCCTGTAGGGCAGAAGAGGGATGGGAGACAGGGCGCATCCCACAGCCGGCCAGCAGCTCCCCAGCAGGCTGGAGGCGTCCAGCCCATCCCACCCACTGCCTGAAAGTGGGTCCCAGGGCACAGGGGACCCAGCGGGGACACTCACTGCAGCCAATAAATGAAGCCGCGTCTCCTCACCAGCAAGACCCTCTCCTGCAGGTCAACACAGAGCAAGGGCGCTTGTCAAGCACTGCCGCACGGCTGGGACAGCTGGAGTTGCACGGTGCCCCTGGCCCCCCCCTCGCGCATACGCATAGCCCATGCGTGGCCATGACCTCCATGGACCCCTCTCCCCCAGAAGACCCACGCTGGCCGGGGCAGGGGCCGGCACAGGCTCTCCCCCTTACCAGCTGTGCTTCCACCACCTCCGGCAGCACAGTCTCCAGCGCCTCTGCCTCCTTCTTCCTCTGCTGCATGCTGCAGGCAACAGGGCTTGGCCAGATGAGTTCCAGATCTCCATGGCCATGAAGGGGGCCCCTTCCAAACACAGACTCCCCTCTCACACCGCGTGCTGTGCATTGCCCCCACCCCATTGCCGGGTACCAGCAGTGGCAGCCCTATCACTCCGGGTGCTGCAGAGACCCCACCGGACACGCATGTGGGGCGAGGGGCCCAACTCACCAGGCCTCCTCCTGCGCCTGTGCCTCTTCAAGCTTCTTTATCTCCTGACGCAGCCCCTGGGAAATGGAAGAGTCTGCCGAGCCTGCTGCAGCCCTCCTCCAACCCCCCCACCCCTGGACCCCTGCGCACCCACCCGTTTTACCCCAGCCCTTTCGGCACTACCTCATTGTCCTGCTCGTCCTCCCGCAGCCAGGCCTTCATCTGGCCGTAGTGCTTTTCCATCTGCAAAACAGCGCGTGTATCACGCGGGCGGCTGAGCTGGGCACTGGGCACCCTCACCCCTCTCCAGCCCCAGGGCCATGTCCACTCGTGACCCCACTGCCCCAGGGCACTGGGAGGCTGGGCGACTCACAAGGCCAGGCATAGGCAAGTGATGGACACCCCCATCTTCTGGGGAAAATGTCCTCCCAGTCACGCTTCTGCCCACAGCCCCTGGGCAACCGGTGCTTCAGCAGGGGGGTTGGACAAGAGGACCTCCAGAAGCCCCTTCAAACCTCTCAGCCCCAGCCCACTCAGCGCTGGGACATGGGCAGAGGGGAAGACACCAATCTCGTTGTGCAGCTTCTGCACGTTATCATGCAGGTCCTCATGGTTCTTCTCCTGCATGCGGAATGGAGAGCAGGGGCTCAGGGTCTGCAGCCCCAGCTCCTGGGGACCGGGAGCCGCTCCACACCTACCATACGCTGCAGTAGCTCTTTGCTGCTTGCCACTTGTGTGGAGCTCTGCCTAGAACCTCTGCTGGCTCCTCGATCCGTCGCCGCAGCCTCTGCTGCCTGCAGGAAAGGGGAACCATCAGATTCCCTGTCACAGACCTACACCCCCTCGCACATGACACTGCTCCAGCTCCATGTCCCAGCACCCATCAGTCGCCTGCACACTCGCATCCAGCCAGCGGTCCTGCACGCTTGGTCGCCCTGTGCCTGGCTCAGCCTGCACTAGCTGGGTGCTGAGCACATGGCAGGACATGTTGGGGGGCACCAGGGACCACTGAGGAGAGAAAGAGCTTCGCCATCCCTGCTGTGCCAGGCACCCGCAGGGCCCCTCATGCTGGAAAGGCTGCCCTGCCCTTGGGCCTCTGCGACACCTCCAGTGTCACCCTCCTGCCCTGTAAGGTCTCAACACCTCCGCCCCAGGGACCCCCTTCCTTTTGGTCCCCCACCAGCCCCAGCAGCACACGTGGCCCCCCCACCTGGCCCTGCCTCGGCCCAGGCCCCTTCCCCCCACCGCTCACAGCCACACATACCCCCCTCGGCTGCCCCCTCGCCCAGCCGTGGGCTGTGGGGACCGTGGGGATACACAAGACAGCAGAGCTCTGCCTGAAAATCTGAGGCATTTTTACACAGTTATTAATTTGTATCATTTCTTTTGCTTGCTTGCCGTTAGGAAAATCCCTTCTGTGCCTCTTTACAGCCACTTCTCTTAAGCAAAGCAGGTGGGAGCTGCTACAAAGGAGCTGTAACTTCCAGCTGCAGACCTCACGGGAGGAGTCTGATGTAAGGAAAAGGGATGGAATTCCCAGGTGGCCAATGAGAGAAATGGCAGGGTTGGGCAAGTGAGGAGCATGGTTGTCTACACAGTGTGCCAGACCTCAAGGAACTGTTTCTCCTGCCTGTCCAGATCTCCTGGAGGAGACACCGTGGATCAATAGCTATTGGAGAATGCTGCTATCTATCACCTCTTCTTTAAACTCAAAAGTCATAAAAGATACCCTTGAAAATTAAGAAAAATCCATTTTTAATAAGTGCTCTTTGAAATCTTCCTCCTGAACTACACTATGAAAGCTCTCCAATTATCTGTACAAGTCGTGAAGACTTGAAGAAAATTGTGAAGGGGATATGGGTCTTCAGGGCTTTCTGCATTGTAACGAGCCCCAGGGGGCATTTGGGGCTGAGCCCTTGAACCTCAGCTACTGAGAGGAGATTGCACAAGCCTTTCCACAAGTCCAAGTCAGAAGCTAAACCCAAAGTATCCTGAAGCATTAAGGAGCCCCACTGGGGGCCATTACTGACAAAGGCTCCCCCCAGGCACTCCTTAGAGCAGATAATTGGAGGCCATGATTGCAGGTAGGCAAAGGTCATGTGCAGGCAGCTCAGATGCTGAAAAAAACCTAATAAATGAGAGTGTGGACTCTCAAAATGAGGCTTTGGGCCTTCAGAATGGGGGTTTGCTCCTAAAAACTGGGCTTTGGAAAAGAGATTGAGACTTCAAACCCAGAAATTAGGTTTTGTGCCCTCAAACAATGCGTCGGTACAAAAACTTAAGTCTTTGCTTACTAGAAATGGGTCATGGGAGGCTCAAAATAGGCTTTGGGCTCTCCAAATTGTGGACCGAATCCTGAAAATGAGGCTTTGGTCCCTGAATAGGAGGCTTGGAAAGCTACAGATGAGCCTTTGGACCCTCTACATAAGGCTCTGGCCTCTAAAACTGAGGCTTTGGACCTTAAAAATGAAACTCTGGGCCCTTAAAGTCATAGAATCGTAGAAATATAGAATCGTTTAAGTCTCTGAACCTTAAGAAGGGGGGCTGGAACTTATAAATGAGAGTTCGTACCCTAAAAAGGAAGGTTTTGGAACCATACAAATGCGGCTTTCAACCGTACAATCAAAGTTTGGACTCAGAAAATGAGACTTGGGACAAAGTGCCACCCCCCCATCCCTTGGCAATGACAGGGACTCACAGGTGAGGGTGGCGGCCCTCCTGCAGGGCCGGGCACTCGCGGCAGACGGGAGGAGAGGGGTGCAGAGGTGGCGCCAGGCGGCCTCGCTGTCGCACACCTCGTGGAGGCAGCGGCAGGTCTGGCCCAGTCTCAGCAGGGGGGGCAGCATCAGGCAGGAGATGATGAGCAGCAGCTGTGGGGAGAGAGGTCGGGAGAGCATCAACCCTGGGACCCCCCCTGCTTTGAGGGGGGGACCCCAGCCCCGCCATCCCCCCCTACTCAACTCACCACCTCAGGTGGGAGACGCTGGATGGCAGCCGGGCCCTCCCCCTCCTCACCACCCTTCAGGCTGCTGCGGGCTCACCTGGGCTGCACGGAGGGGATGGGGGTGAGCTGATGGCGGGTGGCCCCACGGCAAGCATCACCCCCCACCCATCCTCGTCCACCCCACCACCATCCCAGCAGCCTCACCGTCACATCCTTGTCACCATCGGTCAGATGCCGGCGCTGGTGGCGGCAAGAAGCCCGGTGGCCCATGGATGCCGTCTAGTAGCACAGCCATGGGACACTGACTGTCTGTGAGGCGGCAGCTCCATGGAGACAGCGGGTTACAGCACGTGGGGGAGGCGGGGGTGGGGATGGGAGAGGTGAAAGGGGGGAAGAGGGCCCCCGGGCCTGGGCTGGGGGCTGCTCAGCCTCACAGCAGGCCCCACCCACGCCATGTTGAAGCTCAGCCCGGCTGCCGGTGCAGCCTTCCTTCTTCTCACAACAGTCTTTGCCGACATAGGTTGGGAGGGCTGTCAGTCTCCTCCCCTGAGGGGATGCTCTCTCTTATTGGCTGCCTGAGGGCTCCCTCCCCACCCCCATCAGTGCCCGCCCTTCCCTGAGGTGATCTTTCCTCCGATTGGCTGTCGGGTTACAGATCAATCACAACCTTCCCCAAATGTGATTGGCTGTCCTGGGTCCACTGACTCCCCACAGACTCCTGGGCGGCCGTTGCCAGGCGACCAGCTCTGCCTTCAGAGTTTAGGCTCTCAAGAGGGAACTGGGGGCCCTGAGAAAAGGCTGGGGATCAGAAAAGACAGGTTGGGGCCCTAACAGTGAGGAAATGCAAAAGAAATACTCTTTCTCTTTTCTCCACTGCCTGAACCTCTTTAACCAATGCCCTCCCCCACCCCCAGCTTCAGAGACAGAGAACTTGAGGAGTCGTTCAGAAAAGTCTTCTCTGAACACACGGATCTCGCTGGGATCCAAACCAAGCCCGACTGATTCAAACAGCTGCTAAGCTGCTCCTTATTGGCGCCTGTAGGGATTTCTCCAGATTTCTAAGGTGGGCAGTGGAGAGGATAGGTATTTTTTGACGGTGTCTGCCGTCTCTGTTCATCATTTATAAGACCCTTACAGATAGGGTGGACATCATGGTTACATAAGAGGACCCTTCCTTCCCGAATGAGAAAAAGGAGGCATGTGATTGGTGCAGTAGGAACAGGACTGGGAGTTTTAAATAGTATAGATACTGAGATAATAAGGAACAAACTCACAACGGTGACCAGTGATCTGAACAAAATACAGAACCCTTTAAGATCTTCCCTCCTAACTTTAGGAACCAGCCAATGGCTTACAGCAAATATGTTACCACAGTGGGAAAAGCTTAATGAAAAGGACAATGAACTGATTATAAATGCATTAGACGTGGCTCAGACTAACGTTTCTACAGCACTCAGTTGTATCCAGGCTCAATTATGGTTACAGACAATAGCAGCTGCAATCATTAGGGAAGGTGAAGACGGAATCCTACCAAAAGAAATCCGAAAGGTGATTTGGAATAACGCAACGAAATTTGAAAGGAGAGTCCAATCATGGTGGCATTTGGTTAATTTTACCTTTGACCCTACTAACAACACAGCTACAGCTTTTGTACTGACAATATATAAAGCTTTAGTGTATAACATATACCCGATTGTTGCACTAGGATTAAACTACCACGGAACTGTACTTTATGCCCTAGGACATAGGGTATGGGCTATGAAAAACAGGAATAAGTGGCAAACTATTGATGTCGAGGCCTGTATCGTACGAGACCAACAAGGATTTATTTGTGAAGGAAACACCATCAAAGGGCAAGGTATTTGTCTTGACACTGAACAAAATGTTTGTCACTTTGAGGTGCCTCCCAACGAGACCCTGAGAACCGTCATAATTTACAGGGGTATGGGATGTGTTTGTCCGAGATCTCAAAGTGATCTTGTACAAGTAGATGATCAAATGCTGGCCATGAGCAACCCTTCAAATATTTGCATTTGCAACTTTGTTAGTCTTACAGGATGTGATTTTAACTACACAGCTCCTGTTACTACTTATCAATTGCTACAATTTAATTATACGTAGATTCAGGCTATACAGCCCACCCCTACTGGAATGAATCTCACTCTAGTAAGAAAACTATTACATCATGAAAATTTAAAAAGATTGTTAAAACAAGTTCAAGGAAGTGGAAGAAAGACTTTAATTACTGTCCATCATGATACAGAGGAAATACACCAAGTAGTGGAACGAGTGAAGGCAGACGGAGAGCACAATTGGTGGGATGTGTTTAGGGGTTATTCCCCGTCAGCTACCAAAATCTTGAACATAATGACCCACCCGATATTGGTGTTACTAATAGCCACCTCAACATTGACAATAGTGAATCTTATCCTTTGGTGTAAATTAAAGGAAATTATTGGGCAAGTATGGACACTAAAAGTAATGATGACACATAACGAACCACTTTTAAGAGCAAAAGAATTTGCTTAAGGGAAAGAAAAGGGGGGGTCTTTCATAAATGGAGTTTTGGAGAAGTGGAAGTTGTTTCTCGCTCCTGGTAGGAGCACACACCAGGGCTTTGTTGTCAGAGGAGCAAGTGGGGAGCGCTCCTGGTTGGATGCAGCTCTCTTGGCAGACGCTTGTGCTCCTCTCTCGGCCCCCAGGTCTGAATCGTGCCTTCCTCCCACCCAAGCTGTGCTGCCAGCTCTTGGGAAATGGGGGTACCAAGAACGGATGGTTTTACCACGGCCGGGAAGCTCCAGTCAAGCCGTCAGGGAGGTTTTCGTCCTGGTTCTTGCAGTTACAGCTTTTCTAGCAAGCCACAAAAGACGTGTTCCAAGGAAATGTGCCCAAGGAAAGGGCAGGGTCGAGCTGTGCTTGCTCGCTGTGTGGATTGCGTCTGGCCTCAGGCAGGCACACAGTAGCTTTCAGATGAGGAACGGGATTATTCCAGGGTGAAGCGAGTAATCAGGATCCAACCTCTGCTTTGTTTAAGGCAGCCAGGTGGAAAAATGCAGTTGGAGCCTTCTGCATTGCTTACCCTTTGATTTCAGTGCTGTCCTCTACGCCAAATCTTGCAGTGTTTTTGCTGGCGCATAAAAATCAAATGGGGAAAGCAGATCTTCCTCACCCACACACGACCCTTCCCCCCAGCTCAAGGTGATCAGACAAAATCTCCGGGGGTCCGCTGGTTTATTAAAGGGGTACCAGATACCCAGCATCAGGGGAGCTGTGTACAGCGAAGGGCTGCAGGTGCCTGGGGCTCGACCAGCATCACCTGGAAGGGGAAAAGGAGACAAAGGTGACCATGGGGACTTGCGATCAGTTCATCTGGGTCCCTGTTGCCCTGCACGCCCGCTGAGCCTAGGGCCATTTCTGGACAGTCACTCTGTGTCTCCCTCTCTCCCCTGTTGGTCAGGGCTGTCATCCGACACTACGTGGACAGACAGGTTCTTCTGGGGCTCCTGGGCAGAATGACGATGGCACTAAGTCGTAGTTCCAATTAAAGCTTTATTTTTTGAACAGAATTTTATAATCAGCAGAGCCTAGAATTTCATGACCAGAGGGGCAAGACCCTCTCCATGCGCCCCAACAAACACGCCCGAGCACATGGAGGTGGAGATAGACAAGGCTTTATTGGCGGGTGTTGTCAAAAGGGCAGCAGCCCCACGCTGACCACGTGGAGGCTCTTTCCCAGTGCATATGCCAGGTGGGTGTAGGTCTCCTCACACAGCACATGCAGGAGCAGGCGGTAGAAGAGCTCGGGGTCGTACCAGGAGGCGGAGTGCACCGCAGCAGCCAGAGTGAAGCCGACGGCCAGCTGCAGGCCGACCAAGAGCACGCAGAGTGTCCCGTAGGACAGAAGAGGGATGGGAGACAGGGTGCATCCCACAGCCGGCCAGCAGCTCCCCAGCAGGCTGGAGGCGTCCGGCCCATCCCACCCACTGCCTGAAAGCGGGTCCCAGGGCACAGGGGACCCAGCGGGGACACTCACTGCAGCCAATAAATGAAGCCGCGTCTCCTCACCAGCAAGACCCTCTCCTGTAGGTCAACACAGAGCAAGGGCGCTTGTCAAGCACTGCCGCACGGCCGGGACAGCTGGAGTTGCACGGTGCCCGTGGCCTCCCCCTTGCGCAGGCGCATAGCCCATGCGTGGCCATGACCTCCACGGACCCCTCTCCCCCAGAAGACCCACGCTGGCCGGGGCAGGGGCCGGCACAGGCTCTCCCCCTTACCAGCTGTGCTTCCACCACCTCTGGCAGCACAGTCTCCAGCGCCTCTGCCTCCTTCTTCCTCTGCTGCATGCTGCAGGCAACAGGGCTTGGCCTCACCCCTCTCCAGCCCCAGGGCCATGTCCACTCGTGACCCCACTGCCCCAGGGCACTGGGAGGCTGGGCGACTCACAAGGCCAGGCATAGGCAAGTGATGGACACCCCCATCTTCTGGGGAAAATGTCCTCCCAGTCACGCTTCTGCCCACAGCCCCTGGGCAACCGGCGCTTCAGCAGGGGGGTTGGACAAGAGGACCTCCAGAAGCCCCTTCAAACCTCTCAGCCCCAGCCCACTCAGCGCTGGGACATGGGCAGAGGGGAAGACACCAATCTCGTTGTGCAGCTTCTGCACGTTATCATGCAGGTCCTCATGGTTCTTCTCCTGCATGCGGAATGGAGAGCAGGGGCTCAGGGTCTGCAGCCCCAGCTCCTGGGGACCGGGAGCCGCTCCACACCTACCATACGCTGCAGTAGCTCTTTGCTGCTTGCCACTTGTGTGGAGCTCTGCCTAGAACCTCTGCTGGCTCCTCGATCCGTCGCCGCAGCCTCTGCTGCCTGCAGGAAAGGGGAACCATCAGATTCCCTGTCACAGACCTACACCCCCTCGCACATGACACTGCTCCAGCTCCATGTCCCAGCACCCATCAGTCGCCTGCACACTCGCATCCAGCCAGCGGTCCTGCACGCTTGGTCGCCCTGTGCCTGGCTCAGCCTGCACTAGCTGGGTGCTGAGCACATGGCAGGACATGTTGGGGGGCACCAGGGACCACTGAGGAGAGAAAGAGCTTCGCCATCCCTGCTGTGCCAGGCACCCGCAGGGCCCCTCATGCTGGAAAGGCTGCCCTGCCCTTGGGCCTCTGCGACACCTCCAGTGTCACCCTCCTGCCCTGTAAGGTCTCAACACCTCCGCCCCAGGGACCCCCTTCCTTTTGGTCCCCCACCAGCCCCAGCAGCACACGTGGCCCCCCCACCTGGCCCTGCCTCGGCCCAGGCCCCTTCCCCCCACCGCTCACAGCCACACATACCCCCCTCGGCTGCCCCCTCGCCCAGCCGTGGGCTGTGGGGACCGTGGGGATACACAAGACAGCAGAGCTCTGCCTGAAAATCTGAGGCATTTTTACACAGTTATTAATTTGTATCATTTCTTTTGCTTGCTTGCCGTTAGGAAAATCCCTTCTGTGCCTCTTTACAGCCACTTCTCTTAAGCAAAGCAGGTGGGAGCTGCTACAAAGGAGCTGTAACTTCCAGCTGCAGACCTCACGGGAGGAGTCTGATGTAAGGAAAAGGGATGGAATTCCCAGGTGGCCAATGAGAGAAATGGCAGGGTTGGGCAAGTGAGGAGCATGGTTGTCTACACAGTGTGCCAGACCTCAAGGAACTGTTTCTCCTGCCTGTCCAGATCTCCTGGAGGAGACACCGTGGATCAATAGCTATTGGAGAATGCTGCTATCTATCACCTCTTCTTTAAACTCAAAAGTCATAAAAGATACCCTTGAAAATTAAGAAAAATCCATTTTTAATAGGTGCTCTTTGAAATCTTCCTCCTGAACTACACTATGAAAGCTCTCCAATTATCTGTACAAGTCGTGAAGACTTGAAGAAAATTGCGAAGGGGATATGGGTCTTCAGGGCTTTCTGCATTGTAACGAGCTCCAGGGGGCATTTGGGGCTGAGCCCTTGAACCTCAGCTACTGAGAGGAGATTGCACAAGCCTTTCCACAAGTCCAAGTCAGAAGCTAAACCCAAAGTATCCTGAAGCATTAAGGAGCCCCACTGGGGGCCATTACTGACAAAGGCTCCCCCCAGGCACTCCTTAGAGCAGATAATTGGAGGCCATGATTGCAGGTAGGCAAAGGTCATGTGCAGGCAGCTCAGATGCTGAAAAAACCTAATAAATGAGAGTGTGGACTCTCAAAATGAGGCTTTGGGCCTTCAGAATGGGGGTTTGCTCCTAAAAACTGGGCTTTGGAAAAGAGATTGAGACTTGGAACCCAGAAATTAGGTTTTGTGCCCTCAAACGATGCGTCGGTACAAAAACTTAAGTCATTGCTTACTAGAAATGGGTCGTGGGAGGCTCAAAATAGGCTTTGGGCTCTCCAAATTGTGGCCCGAATCCTGAAAATGAGGCTTTGGTCCCGGAAGAGGAGGCTTGGAAAGCTACAGATGAGCCTTTGGACCCTCTACATAAGGCTTTGGCCTCTAAAACTGAGGCTTTGGACCTCCACAATCAGACTTTGGGCCTTAAAAATGAAACTCTGGGCCCTTAAAGTCATAGAATCGTAGAAATATAGAATCGTTTAAGTCTCTGAACCTTAAGAAGGGGGGTTGGAACTTATAAATGAGAGTTCGTACCCTAAAAAGGAAGGTTTTGGAACCATACAAATGCGGCTTTCAACCGTACAATCAAAGTTTGGACTCAGAAAATGAGACTTGGGACAAAGTGCCACCCCCCCATCCCTTGGCAATGACAGGGACTCACAGGTGAGGGTGGCGGCCCTCCTGCAGGGCCGGGCACTCGCGGCAGACGGGAGGAGAGGGGTGCAGAGGTGGCGCCAGGCGGCCTCGCTGTCGCACACCTCGTGGAGGCAGCGGCAGGTCTGGCCCAGTCTCAGCAGGGGGGGCAGCATCAGGCAGGAGATGATGAGCAGCAGCTGTGGGGAGAGAGGTGGGGAGAGCATCAACCCTGGGACCCCCCCTGCTTTGAGGGGGGGACCCCAGCCCCGCCATCCCCCCCTACTCAACTCACCACCTCAGGTGGGAGACGCTGGATGGCAGCCGGGCCCTCCCCCTCCTCACCACCCTTCAGGCTGCTGCGGGCTCACCTGGGCTGCACGGAGGGGATGGGGGTGAGCTGATGGCGGGTGGCCCCACGGCAAGCATCACCCCCCACCCATCCTCGTCCACCCCACCACCATCCCAGCAGCCTCACCGTCACATCCTTGTCACCATCGGTCAGATGCCGGCGCTGGTGGCGGCAAGAAGCCCGGTGGCCCATGGATGCCGTCTAGTAGCACAGCCATGGGACACTGACTGTCTGTGAGGCGGCAGCTCCATGGAGACAGCGGGTTACAGCACGTGGGGGAGGCGGGGGTGGGGATGGGAGAGGTGAAAGGGGGGAAGAGGGCCCCCGGGCCTGGGCTGGGGGCTGCTCAGCCTCACAGCAGGCCCCACCCACGCCATGTTGAAGCTCAGCCCGGCTGCCGGTGCAGCCTTCCTTCTTCTCACAACAGTCTTTGCCGACATAGGTTGGGAGGGCTGTCAGTCTCCTCCCCTGAGGGGATGCTCTCTCTTATTGGCTGCCTGAGGGCTCCCTCCCCACCCCCATCAGTGCCCGCCCTTCCCTGAGGTGATCTTTCCTCCGATTGGCTGTCGGGTTACAGATCAATCACATCCTTCCCCAAATGTGATTGGCTGTCCTGGGTCCACTGACTCCCCACAGACTCCTGGGCGGCCGTTGCCAGGCGACCAGCTCTGCCTTCAGAGTTTAGGCTCTCAAGAGGGAACTGGGGGCCCTGAGAAAAGGCTGGGGATCAAAAAAGACAGGTTGGGGCCCTAACAGTGAGGAAATGCAAAAGAAATACTCTTTCTCTTTTCTCCACTGCCTGAACCTCTCTAACCAATGCCCTCCCCCACCCCCAGCTTCAGAGACAGAGAACTTGAGGAGTCGTTCAGAAAAGTCTTCTCTGAACACACGGATCTCGCTGGGATCCAAACCAAGCCCGACTGATTCAAACAGCTGCTAAGCTGCTCCTTATTGGCGCCTGTAGGGATTTCTCCAGATTTCTAAGGTGGGCAGTGGAGAGGATAGGTATTTTTTGACGGTGTCTGCCGTCTCTGTTCATCATTTATAAGACCCTTACAGATAGGGTGGACATCATGGTTACCTAAGAGGACCCTTCCTTCCCGAATGAGAAAAAGGAGGCATGTGATTGGTGCAGTAGGAACAGGACTGGGAGTTTTAAATAGTATAGATACTGAGATAATAAGGAACAAACTCACAACGGTGACCAGTGATCTGAACAAAATACAGAACCCTTTAAGATCTTCCCTCCTAACTTTAGGAACCAGCCAATGGCTTACAGCAAATATGTTACCACAGTGGGAAAAGCTTAATGAAAAGGACAATGAACTGATTATAAATGCATTAGACGTGGCTCAGACTAACGTTTCTACAGCACTCAGTTGTATCCAGGCTCAATTATGGTTACAGACAATAGCAGCTGCAATCATTAGGGAAGGTGAAGACGGAATCCTACCAAAAGAAATCCGAAAGGTGATTTGGAATAACGCAACGAAATTTGAAAGGAGAGTCCAATCATGGTGGCATTTGGTTAATTTTACCTTTGACCCTACTAACAACACAGCTACAGCTTTTGTACTGACAATATATAAAGCTTTAGTGTATAACATATACCCGATTGTTGCACTAGGATTAAACTACCACGGAACTGTACTTTATGCCCTAGGACATAGGGTATGGGCTATGAAAAACAGGAATAAGTGGCAAACTATTGATGTCGAGGCCTGTATCGTACGAGACCAACAAGGATTTATTTGTGAAGGAAACACCATCAAAGGGCAAGGTATTTGTCTTGACACTGAACAAAATGTTTGTCGCTTTGAGGTGCCTCCCAACGAGACCCTGAGAACCATCATAATTTACAGGGGTATGGGATGTGTTTGTCCGAGATCTCAAAGTGATCTTGTACAAGTAGATGATCAAATGCTGGCCATGAGCAACCCTTCAAATATTTGCATTTGCAACTTTGTTAGTCTTACAGGATGTGATTTTAACTACACAGCTCCTGTTACTACTTATCAATTGCTACAATTTAATTATACGTAGATTCAGGCTATACAGCCCACCCCTACTGGAATGAATCTCACTCTAGTAAGAAAACTATTACATCATGAAAATTTAAAAAGATTGTTAAAACAAGTTCAAGGAAGTGGAAGAAAGACTTTAATTACTGTCCATCATGATACAGAGGAAATACACCAAGTAGTGCAACGAGTGAAGGCAGACGGAGAGCACAATTGGTGGGATGTGTTTAGGGGTTATTCCCCGTCAGCTACCAAAATCTTGAACATAATGACCCACCCGATATTGGTGTTACTAATAGCCACCTCAACATTGACAATAGTGAATCTTATCCTTTGGTGTAAATTAAAGGAAATTATTGGGCAAGTATGGACACTAAAAGTAATGATGACACATAACGAACCACTTTTAAGAGCAAAAGAATTTGCTTAAGGGAAAGAAAAGGGGGGGTCTTTCATAAATGGAGTTTTGGAGAAGTGGAAGTTGTTTCTCGCTCCTGGTAGGAGCACACACCAGGGCTTTGTTGTCAGAGGAGCAAGTGGGGAGTGCTCCTGGTTGGATGCAGCTCTCTTGGCAGACGCTTGTGCTCCTCTCTCGGCCCCCAGGTCTGAATCGTGCCTTCCCCCCACCCAAGCTGTGCTGCCAGCTCTTGGGAAATGGGGGTACCAAGAACGGATGGTTTTACCACGGCCGGGAAGCTCCAGTCAAGCCGTCAGGGAGGTTTTCGTCCTGGTTCTTGCAGTTACAGCTTTTCTAGCAAGCCACAAAAGACGTGTTCCAAGGAAATGTGCCCAAGGAAAGGGCAGGGTCGAGCTGTGCTTGCTCGCTGTGTGGATTGCGTCTGGCCTCAGGCAGGCACACAGTAGCTTTCAGATGAGGAACGGGATTATTCCAGGGTGAAGCGAGTAATCAGGATCCAACCTCTGCTTTGTTTAAGGCAGCCAGGTGGAAAAACGCAGTTGGAGCCTTCTGCATTGCTTACCCTTTGATTTCAGTGCTGTCCTCTACGCCAAATCTTGCAGTGTTTTTGCTGGCGCATAAAAATCAAATGGGGAAAGCAGATCTTCCTCACCCACACACGACCCTTCCCCCCAGCTCAAGGTGATCAGACAAAATCTCCGGGGGTCCGCTGGTTTATTAAAGGGGTACCAGATACCCAGCATCAGGGGAGCTGTGTACAGCGAAGGGCTGCAGGTGCCTGGGGCTCGACCAGCATCACCTGGAAGGGGAAAAGGAGACAAAGGTGACCATGGGGACTTGCGATCAGTTCATCTGGGTCCCTGTTGCCCTGCACGCCCGCTGAGCCTAGGGCCATTTCTGGACAGTCACTCTGTGTCTCCCTCTCTCCCCTGTTGGTCAGGGCTGTCATCCGACACTACGTGGACAGACAGGTTCTTCTGGGGCTCCTGGGCAGAATGACGATGGCACTAAGTCGTAGTTCCAATTAAAGCTTTATTTTTTGAACAGAATTTTATAATCAGCAGAGCCTAGAATTTCATGACCAGAGGGGCAAGACCCTCCCCATGCGCCCCAACAAACACGCCCGAGCACATGGAGGTGGAGATAGACAAGGCTTTATTGGCGGGTGTTGTCAAAAGGGCAGCAGCCCCACGCTGACCACGTGGAGGCTCTTTCCCAGTGCATATGCCAGGTGGGTGTAGGTCTCCTCACACAGCACATGCAGGAGCAGGCGGTAGAAGAGCTCGGGGTCATACCAGGAGGCGGAGTGCACCGCAGCAGCCAGAGTGAAGCCGACGGCCAGCTGCAGGCCGACCAAGAGCACGCAGAGTGTCCCGTAGGACAGAAGAGGGATGGGAGACAGGGTGCATCCCACAGCCGGCCAGCAGCTCCCCAGCAGGCTGGAGGCGTCCGGCCCATCCCACCCACTGCCTGAAAGCGGGTCCCAGGGCACAGGGGACCCAGCGGGGACACTCACTGCAGCCAATAAATGAAGCCGCGTCTCCTCACCAGCAAGACCCTCTCCTGTAGGTCAACACAGAGCAAGGGCGCTTGTCAAGCACTGCCGCACGGCCGGGACAGCTGGAGTTGCACGGTGCCCGTGGCCTCCCCCTTGCGCAGGCGCATAGCCCATGCGTGGCCATGACCTCCACGGACCCCTCTCCCCCAGAAGACCCACGCTGGCCGGGGCAGGGGCCGGCACAGGCTCTCCCCCTTACCAGCTGTGCTTCCACCACCTCCGGCAGCACAGTCCCCAGCGCCTCTGCCTCCTTCTTCCTCTGCTGCATGCTGCAGGCAACAGGGCTTGGCCAGATGAGTTCCAGATCTCCATGGCCATGAAGGGGGCCCCTTCCAAACACAGACTCCCCTCTCACACCGCGTGCTGTGCATTGCCCCCACCCCATTGCCGGGTACCAGCAGTGGCAGCCCTATCACTCCGGGTGCTGCAGAGACCCCACCAGACACGCATGTGGGGCGAGGGGCCCAACTCACCAGGCCTCCTCCTGCGCCTGTGCCTCTTCAAGCTTCTTTATCTCCTGACGCAGCCCCTGGGAAATGGAAGAGTCTGCTGAGCCTGCTGCAGCCCTCCTCCAACCCCCCCACCCCTGGACCCCTGCGCACCCACCCGTTTTACCCCAGCCCTTTCGGCACTACCTCATTGTCCTGCTCGTCCTCCTGCAGCCAGGCCTTCATCTGGCCGTAGTGCTTTTCCATCTGCAAAACAGCGCGTGTATCACGCGGGCGGCTGAGCTGGGCACTGGGCACCCTCACCCCTCTCCAGCCCCAGGGCCATGTCCACTCGTGACCCCACTGCCCCAGGGCACTGGGAGGCTGGGCGACTCACAAGGCCAGGCATAGGCAAGTGATGGACACCCCCATCTTCTGGGGAAAATGTCCTCCCAGTCACGCTTCTGCCCACAGCCCCTGGGCAACCGGCGCTTCAGCAGGGGGGTTGGACAAGAGGACCTCCAGAAGCCCCTTCAAACCTCTCAGCCCCAGCCCACTCAGCGCTGGGACATGGGCAGAGGGGAAGACACCAATCTCGTTGTGCAGCTTCTGCACGTTATCATGCAGGTCCTCATGGTTCTTCTCCTGCATGCGGAATGGAGAGCAGGGGCTCAGGGTCTGCAGCCCCAGCTCCTGGGGACCGGGAGCCGCTCCACACCTACCATACGCTGCAGTAGCTCTTTGCTGCTTGCCACTTGTGTGGAGCTCTGCCTAGAACTTCTGCTGGCTCCTCGATCCGTCGCCGCAGCCTCTGCTGCCTGCAGGAAAGGGGAACCATCAGATTCCCTGTCACAGACCTACACCCCCTCGCACATGACACTGCTCCAGCTCCATGTCCCAGCACCCATCAGTCGCCTGCACACTCGCATCCAGCCAGCGGTCCTGCACGCTTGGTCGCCCTGTGCCTGGCTCAGCCTGCACTAGCTGGGTGCTGAGCACATGGCAGGACATGTTGGGGGGCACCAGGGACCACTGAGGAGAGAAAGAGCTTCGCCATCCCTGCTGTGCCAGGCACCCGCAGGGCCCCTCATGCTGGAAAGGCTGCCCTGCCCTTGGGCCTCTGCGACACCTCCAGTGTCACCCTCCTGCCCTGTAAGGTCTCAACACCTCCGCCCCAGGGACCCCCTTCCTTTTGGTCCCCCACCAGCCCCAGCAGCACACGTGGCCCCCCCACCTGGCCCTGCCTCGGCCCAGGCCCCTTCCCCCCACCGCTCACAGCCACACATACCCCCCTCGGCTGCCCCCTCGCCCAGCCGTGGGCTGTGGGGACCGTGGGGATACACAAGACAGCAGAGCTCTGCCTGAAAATCTGAGGCATTTTTACACAGTTATTAATTTGTATCATTTCTTTTGCTTGCTTGCCGTTAGGAAAATCCCTTCTGTGCCTCTTTACAGCCACTTCTCTTAAGCAAAGCAGGTGGGAGCTGCTACAAAGGAGCTGTAACTTCCAGCTGCAGACCTCACGGGAGGAGTCTGATGTAAGGAAAAGGGATGGAATTCCCAGGTGGCCAATGAGAGAAATGGCAGGGTTGGGCAAGTGAGGAGCATGGTTGTCTACACAGTGTGCCAGACCTCAAGGAACTGTTTCTCCTGCCTGTCCAGATCTCCTGGAGGAGACACCGTGGATCAATAGCTATTGGAGAATGCTGCTATCTATCACCTCTTCTTTAAACTCAAAAGTCATAAAAGATACCCTTGAAAATTAAGAAAAATCCATTTTTAATAGGTGCTCTTTGAAATCTTCCTCCTGAACTACACTATGAAAGCTCTCCAATTATCTGTACAAGTCGTGAAGACTTGAAGAAAATTGCGAAGGGGATATGGGTCTTCAGGGCTTTCTGCATTGTAACGAGCCCCAGGGGGCATTTGGGGCTGAGCCCTTGAACCTCAGCTACTGAGAGGAGATTGCACAAGCCTTTCCACAAGTCCAAGTCAGAAGCTAAACCCAAAGTATCCTGAAGCATTAAGGAGCCCCACTGGGGGCCATTACTGACAAAGGCTCCCCCCAGGCACTCCTTAGAGCAGATAATTGGAGGCCATGATTGCAGGTAGGCAAAGGTCATGTGCAGGCAGCTCAGATGCTGAAAAAACCTAATAAATGAGAGTGTGGACTCTCAAAATGAGGCTTTGGGCCTTCAGAATGGGGGTTTGCTCCTAAAAACTGGGCTTTGGAAAAGAGATTGAGACTTGGAACCCAGAAATTAGGTTTTGTGCCCTCAAACGATGCGTCGGTACAAAAACTTAAGTCATTGCTTACTAGAAATGGGTCGTGGGAGGCTCAAAATAGGCTTTGGGCTCTCCAAATTGTGGCCCGAATCCTGAAAATGAGGCTTTGGTCCCTGAATAGGAGGCTTGGAAAGCTACAGATGAGCCTTTGGACCCTCTACATAAGGCTTTGGCCTCTAAAACTGAGGCTTTGGACCTCCACAATCAGACTTTGGGCCTTAAAAATGAAACTCTGGGCCCTTAAAGTCATAGAATCGTAGAAATATAGAATCGTTTAAGTCTCTGAACCTTAAGAAGGGGGGTTGGAACTTATAAATGAGAGTTCGTACCCTAAAAAGGAAGGTTTTGGAACCATACAAATGCGGCTTTCAACCGTACAATCAAAGTTTGGACTCAGAAAATGAGACTTGGGACAAAGTGCCACCCCCCCATCCCTTGGCAATGACAGGGACTCACAGGTGAGGGTGGCGGCCCTCCTGCAGGGCCGGGCACTCG
The DNA here is from genome assembly GCF_030936135.1 of Gavia stellata. Classification (NCBI taxonomy): domain Eukaryota; kingdom Metazoa; phylum Chordata; class Aves; order Gaviiformes; family Gaviidae; genus Gavia; species Gavia stellata. Next base: position 60,581 of record NW_026777079.1, read on the forward strand.
CGGCAGACGGGAGGAGAGGGGTGCAGAGGTGGCGCCAGGCGGCCTCGCTGTCGCACACCTCGTGGAGGCAGCGGCAGGTCTGGCCCAGTCTCAGCAGGGGGGGCAGCATCAGGCAGGAGATGATGAGCAGCAGCTGTGGGGAGAGAGGTGGGGAGAGCATCAACCCTGGGACCCCCCCTGCTTTGAGGGGGGGACCCCAGCCCCGCCATCCCCCCCTACTCAACTCACCACCTCAGGTGGGAGACGCTGGATGGCAGCCGGGCCCTCCCCCTCCTCACCACCCTTCAGGCTGCTGCGGGCTCACCTGGGCTGCACGGAGGGGATGGGGGTGAGCTGATGGCGGGTGGCCCCACGGCAAGCATCACCCCCCACCCATCCTCGTCCACCCCACCACCATCCCAGCAGCCTCACCGTCACATCCTTGTCACCATCGGTCAGATGCCGGCGCTGGTGGCGGCAAGAAGCCCGGTGGCCCATGGATGCCGTCTAGTAGCACAGCCATGGGACACTGACTGTCTGTGAGGCGGCAGCTCCATGGAGACAGCGGGTTACAGCACGTGGGGGAGGCGGGGGTGGGGATGGGAGAGGTGAAAGGGGGGAAGAGGGCCCCCGGGCCTGGGCTGGGGGCTGCTCAGCCTCACAGCAGGCCCCACCCACGCCATGTTGAAGCTCAGCCCGGCTGCCGGTGCAGCCTTCCTTCTTCTCACAACAGTCTTTGCCGACATAGGTTGGGAGGGCTGTCAGTCTCCTCCCCTGAGGGGATGCTCTCTCTTATTGGCTGCCTGAGGGCTCCCTCCCCACCCCCATCAGTGCCCGCCCTTCCCTGAGGTGATCTTTCCTCCGATTGGCTGTCGGGTTACAGATCAATCACATCCTTCCCCAAATGTGATTGGCTGTCCTGGGTCCACTGACTCCCCACAGACTCCTGGGCGGCCGTTGCCAGGCGACCAGCTCTGCCTTCAGAGTTTAGGCTCTCAAGAGGGAACTGGGGGCCCTGAGAAAAGGCTGGGGATCAAAAAAGACAGGTTGGGGCCCTAACAGTGAGGAAATGCAAAAGAAATACTCTTTCTCTTTTCTCCACTGCCTGAACCTCTCTAACCAATGCCCTCCCCCACCCCCAGCTTCAGAGACAGAGAACTTGAGGAGTCGTTCAGAAAAGTCTTCTCTGAACACACGGATCTCGCTGGGATCCAAACCAAGCCCGACTGATTCAAACAGCTGCTAAGCTGCTCCTTATTGGCGCCTGTAGGGATTTCTCCAGATTTCTAAGGTGGGCAGTGGAGAGGATAGGTATTTTTTGACGGTGTCTGCCGTCTCTGTTCATCATTTATAAGACCCTTACAGATAGGGTGGACATCATGGTTACATAAGAGGACCCTTCCTTCCCGAATGAGAAAAAGGAGGCATGTGATTGGTGCAGTAGGAACAGGACTGGGAGTTTTAAATAGTATAGATACTGAGATAATAAGGAACAAACTCACAACGGTGACCAGTGATCTGAACAAAATACAGAACCCTTTAAGATCTTCCCTCCTAACTTTAGGAACCAGCCAATGGCTTACAGCAAATATGTTACCACAGTGGGAAAAGCTTAATGAAAAGGACAATGAACTGATTATAAATGCATTAGACGTGGCTCGGACTAACGTTTCTACAGCACTCAGTTGTATCCAGGCTCAATTATGGTTACAGACAATAGCAGCTGCAATCATTAGGGAAGGTGAAGATGGAATCCTACCAAAAGAAATCCGAAAGGTGATTTGGAATAACGCAACGAAATTTGAAAGGAGAGTCCAATCATGGTGGCATTTGGTTAATTTTACCTTTGACCCTACTAACAACACAGCTACAGCTTTTGTACTGACAATATATAAAGCTTTAGTGTATAACATATACCCGATTGTTGCACTAGGATTAAACTACCACGGAACTGTACTTTATGCCCTAGGACATAGGGTATGGGCTATGAAAAACAGGAATAAGTGGCAAACTATTGATGTCGAGGCCTGTATCGTACGAGACCAACAAGGATTTATTTGTGAAGGAAACACCATCAAAGGGCAAGGTATTTGTCTTGACACTGAACAAAATGTTTGTCACTTTGAGGTGCCTCCCAACGAGACCCTGAGAACCATCATAATTTACAGGGGTATGGGATGTGTTTGTCTGAGATCTCAAAGTGATCTTGTACAAGTAGATGATCAAATGCTGGCCATGAGCAACCCTTCAAATATTTGCATTTGCAACTTTGTTAGTCTTACAGGATGTGATTTTAACTACACAGCTCCTGTTACTACTTATCAATTGCTACAATTTAATTATACGTAGATTCAGGCTATACAGCCCACCCCTACTGGAATGAATCTCACTCTAGTAAGAAAACTATTACATCATGAAAATTTAAAAAGATTGTTAAAACAAGTTCAAGGAAGTGGAAGAAAGACTTTAATTACTGTCCATCATGATACAGAGGAAATACACCAAGTAGTGCAACGAGTGAAGGCAGACGGAGAGCACAATTGGTGGGATGTGTTTAGGGGTTATTCCCCGTCAGCTACCAAAATCTTGAACATAATGACCCACCCGATATTGGTGTTACTAATAGCCACCTCAACATTGACAATAGTGAATCTTATCCTTTGGTGTAAATTAAAGGAAATTATTGGGCAAGTATGGACACTAAAAGTAATGATGACACATAACGAACCACTTTTAAGAGCAAAAGAATTTGCTTAAGGGAAAGAAAAGGGGGGGTCTTTCATAAATGGAGTTTTGGAGAAGTGGAAGTTGTTTCTCGCTCCTGGTAGGAGCACACACCAGGGCTTTGTTGTCAGAGGAGCAAGTGGGGAGCGCTCCTGGTTGGATGCAGCTCTCTTGGCAGACGCTTGTGCTCCTCTCTCGGCCCCCAGGTCTGAATCGTGCCTTCCCCCCACCCAAGCTGTGCTGCCAGCTCTTGGGAAATGGGGGTACCAAGAACGGATGGTTTTACCACGGCCGGGAAGCTCCAGTCAAGCCGTCAGGGAGGTTTTCGTCCTGGTTCTTGCAGTTACAGCTTTTCTAGCAAGCCACAAAAGACGTGTTCCAAGGAAATGTGCCCAAGGAAAGGGCAGGGTCGAGCTGTGCTTGCTCGCTGTGTGGATTGCGTCTGGCCTCAGGCAGGCACACAGTAGCTTTCAGATGAGGAACGGGATTATTCCAGGGTGAAGCGAGTAATCAGGATCCAACCTCTGCTTTGTTTAAGGCAGCCAGGTGGAAAAACGCAGTTGGAGCCTTCTGCATTGCTTACCCTTTGATTTCAGTGCTGTCCTCTACGCCAAATCTTGCAGTGTTTTTGCTGGCGCATAAAAATCAAATGGGGAAAGCAGATCTTCCTCACCCACACACGACCCTTCCCCCCAGCTCAAGGTGATCAGACAAAATCTCCGGGGGTCCGCTGGTTTATTAAAGGGGAACCAGACACCCAGCATCAGGGGAGCTGTGTACAGCGAAGGGCTGCAGGTGCCTGGGGCTCGACCAGCATCACCTGGAAGGGGAAAAGGAGACAAAGGTGACCATGGGGACTTGCGATCAGTTCATCTGGGTCCCTGTTGCCCTGCACGCCCGCTGAGCCTAGGGCCATTTCTGGACAGTCACTCTGTGTCTCCCTCTCTCCCCTGTTGGTCAGGGCTGTCATCCGACACTACGTGGACAGACAGGTTCTTCTGGGGCTCCTGGGCAGAATGACGATGGCACTAAGTCGTAGTTCCAATTAAAGCTTTATTTTTTGAACAGAATTTTATAATCAGCAGAGCCTAGAATTTCATGACCAGAGGGGCAAGACCCTCTCCATGCGCCCCAACAAACACGCCCGAGCACATGGAGGTGGAGATAGACAAGGCTTTATTGGCGGGTGTTGTCAAAAGGGCAGCAGCCCCACGCTGACCACGTGGAGGCTCTTTCCCAGTGCATATGCCAGGTGGGTGTAGGTCTCCTCACACAGCACATGCAGGAGCAGGCGGTAGAAGAGCTCGGGGTCGTACCAGGAGGCGGAGTGCACCGCAGCAGCCAGAGTGAAGCCGACGGCCAGCTGCAGGCCGACCAAGAGCACGCAGAGTGTCCCGTAGGACAGAAGAGGGATGGGAGACAGGGTGCATCCCACAGCCGGCCAGCAGCTCCCCAGCAGGCTGGAGGCGTCCGGCCCATCCCACCCACTGCCTGAAAGCGGGTCCCAGGGCACAGGGGACCCAGCGGGGACACTCACTGCAGCCAATAAATGAAGCCGCGTCTCCTCACCAGCAAGACCCTCTCCTGTAGGTCAACACAGAGCAAGGGCGCTTGTCAAGCACTGCCGCACGGCCGGGACAGCTGGAGTTGCACGGTGCCCGTGGCCTCCCCCTTGCGCAGGCGCATAGCCCATGCGTGGCCATGACCTCCACGGACCCCTCTCCCCCAGAAGACCCACGCTGGCCGGGGCAGGGGCCGGCACAGGCTCTCCCCCTTACCAGCTGTGCTTCCACCACCTCTGGCAGCACAGTCTCCAGCGCCTCTGCCTCCTTCTTCCTCTGCTGCATGCTGCAGGCAACAGGGCTTGGCCTCACCCCTCTCCAGCCCCAGGGCCATGTCCACTCGTGACCCCACTGCCCCAGGGCACTGGGAGGCTGGGCGACTCACAAGGCCAGGCATAGGCAAGTGATGGACACCCCCATCTTCTGGGGAAAATGTCCTCCCAGTCACGCTTCTGCCCACAGCCCCTGGGCAACCGGCGCTTCAGCAGGGGGGTTGGACAAGAGGACCTCCAGAAGCCCCTTCAAACCTCTCAGCCCCAGCCCACTCAGCGCTGGGACATGGGCAGAGGGGAAGACACCAATCTCGTTGTGCAGCTTCTGCACGTTATCATGCAGGTCCTCATGGTTCTTCTCCTGCATGCGGAATGGAGAGCAGGGGCTCAGGGTCTGCAGCCCCAGCTCCTGGGGACCGGGAGCCGCTCCACACCTACCATACGCTGCAGTAGCTCTTTGCTGCTTGCCACTTGTGTGGAGCTCTGCCTAGAACCTCTGCTGGCTCCTCGATCCGTCGCCGCAGCCTCTGCTGCCTGCAGGAAAGGGGAACCATCAGATTCCCTGTCACAGACCTACACCCCCTCGCACATGACACTGCTCCAGCTCCATGTCCCAGCACCCATCAGTCGCCTGCACACTCGCATCCAGCCAGCGGTCCTGCACGCTTGGTCGCCCTGTGCCTGGCTCAGCCTGCACTAGCTGGGTGCTGAGCACATGGCAGGACATGTTGGGGGGCACCAGGGACCACTGAGGAGAGAAAGAGCTTCGCCATCCCTGCTGTGCCAGGCACCCGCAGGGCCCCTCATGCTGGAAAGGCTGCCCTGCCCTTGGGCCTCTGCGACACCTCCAGTGTCACCCTCCTGCCCTGTAAGGTCTCAACACCTCCGCCCCAGGGACCCCCTTCCTTTTGGTCCCCCACCAGCCCCAGCAGCACACGTGGCCCCCCCACCTGGCCCTGCCTCGGCCCAGGCCCCTTCCCCCCACCGCTCACAGCCACACATACCCCCCTCGGCTGCCCCCTCGCCCAGCCGTGGGCTGTGGGGACCGTGGGGATACACAAGACAGCAGAGCTCTGCCTGAAAATCTGAGGCATTTTTACACAGTTATTAATTTGTATCATTTCTTTTGCTTGCTTGCCGTTAGGAAAATCCCTTCTGTGCCTCTTTACAGCCACTTCTCTTAAGCAAAGCAGGTGGGAGCTGCTACAAAGGAGCTGTAACTTCCAGCTGCAGACCTCACGGGAGGAGTCTGATGTAAGGAAAAGGGATGGAATTCCCAGGTGGCCAATGAGAGAAATGGCAGGGTTGGGCAAGTGAGGAGCATGGTTGTCTACACAGTGTGCCAGACCTCAAGGAACTGTTTCTCCTGCCTGTCCAGATCTCCTGGAGGAGACACCGTGGATCAATAGCTATTGGAGAATGCTGCTATCTATCACCTCTTCTTTAAACTCAAAAGTCATAAAAGATACCCTTGAAAATTAAGAAAAATCCATTTTTAATAGGTGCTCTTTGAAATCTTCCTCCTGAACTACACTATGAAAGCTCTCCAATTATCTGTACAAGTCGTGAAGACTTGAAGAAAATTGCGAAGGGGATATGGGTCTTCAGGGCTTTCTGCATTGTAACGAGCTCCAGGGGGCATTTGGGGCTGAGCCCTTGAACCTCAGCTACTGAGAGGAGATTGCACAAGCCTTTCCACAAGTCCAAGTCAGAAGCTAAACCCAAAGTATCCTGAAGCATTAAGGAGCCCCACTGGGGGCCATTACTGACAAAGGCTCCCCCCAGGCACTCCTTAGAGCAGATAATTGGAGGCCATGATTGCAGGTAGGCAAAGGTCATGTGCAGGCAGCTCAGATGCTGAAAAAACCTAATAAATGAGAGTGTGGACTCTCAAAATGAGGCTTTGGGCCTTCAGAATGGGGGTTTGCTCCTAAAAACTGGGCTTTGGAAAAGAGATTGAGACTTGGAACCCAGAAATTAGGTTTTGTGCCCTCAAACGATGCGTCGGTACAAAAACTTAAGTCTTTGCTTACTAGAAATGGGTCGTGGGAGGCTCAAAATAGGCTTTGGGCTCTCCAAATTGTGGCCCGAATCCTGAAAATGAGGCTTTGGTCCCGGAAGAGGAGGCTTGGAAAGCTACAGATGAGCCTTTGGACCCTCTACATAAGGCTTTGGCCTCTAAAACTGAGGCTTTGGACCTCCACAATCAGACTTTGGGCCTTAAAAATGAAACTCTGGGCCCTTAAAGTCATAGAATCGTAGAAATATAGAATCGTTTAAGTCTCTGAACCTTAAGAAGGGGGGTTGGAACTTATAAATGAGAGTTCGTACCCTAAAAAGGAAGGTTTTGGAACCATACAAATGCGGCTTTCAACCGTACAATCAAAGTTTGGACTCAGAAAATGAGACTTGGGACAAAGTGCCACCCCCCCATCCCTTGGCAATGACAGGGACTCACAGGTGAGGGTGGCGGCCCTCCTGCAGGGCCGGGCACTCGCGGCAGACGGGAGGAGAGGGGTGCAGAGGTGGCGCCAGGCGGCCTCGCTGTCGCACACCTCGTGGAGGCAGCGGCAGGTCTGGCCCAGTCTCAGCAGGGGGGGCAGCATCAGGCAGGAGATGATGAGCAGCAGCTGTGGGGAGAGAGGTGGGGAGAGCATCAACCCTGGGACCCCCCCTGCTTTGAGGGGGGGACCCCAGCCCCGCCATCCCCCCCTACTCAACTCACCACCTCAGGTGGGAGACGCTGGATGGCAGCCGGGCCCTCCCCCTCCTCACCACCCTTCAGGCTGCTGCGGGCTCACCTGGGCTGCACGGAGGGGATGGGGGTGAGCTGATGGCGGGTGGCCCCACGGCAAGCATCACCCCCCACCCATCCTCGTCCACCCCACCACCATCCCAGCAGCCTCACCGTCACATCCTTGTCACCATCGGTCAGATGCCGGCGCTGGTGGCGGCAAGAAGCCCGGTGGCCCATGGATGCCGTCTAGTAGCACAGCCATGGGACACTGACTGTCTGTGAGGCGGCAGCTCCATGGAGACAGCGGGTTACAGCACGTGGGGGAGGCGGGGGTGGGGATGGGAGAGGTGAAAGGGGGGAAGAGGGCCCCCGGGCCTGGGCTGGGGGCTGCTCAGCCTCACAGCAGGCCCCACCCACGCCATGTTGAAGCTCAGCCCGGCTGCCGGTGCAGCCTTCCTTCTTCTCACAACAGTCTTTGCCGACATAGGTTGGGAGGGCTGTCAGTCTCCTCCCCTGAGGGGATGCTCTCTCTTATTGGCTGCCTGAGGGCTCCCTCCCCACCCCCATCAGTGCCCGCCCTTCCCTGAGGTGATCTTTCCTCCGATTGGCTGTCGGGTTACAGATCAATCACATCCTTCCCCAAATGTGATTGGCTGTCCTGGGTCCACTGACTCCCCACAGACTCCTGGGCGGCCGTTGCCAGGCGACCAGCTCTGCCTTCAGAGTTTAGGCTCTCAAGAGGGAACTGGGGGCCCTGAGAAAAGGCTGGGGATCAAAAAAGACAGGTTGGGGCCCTAACAGTGAGGAAATGCAAAAGAAATACTCTTTCTCTTTTCTCCACTGCCTGAACCTCTCTAACCAATGCCCTCCCCCACCCCCAGCTTCAGAGACAGAGAACTTGAGGAGTCGTTCAGAAAAGTCTTCTCTGAACACACGGCTCTCGCTGGGATCCAAACCAAGCCCGACTGATTCAAACAGCTGCTAAGCTGCTCCTTATTGGCGCCTGTAGGGATTTCTCCAGATTTCTAAGGTGGGCAGTGGAGAGGATAGGTATTTTTTGACGGTGTCTGCCGTCTCTGTTCATCATTTATAAGACCCTTACAGATAGGGTGGACATCATGGTTACCTAAGAGGACCCTTCCTTCCCGAATGAGAAAAAGGAGGCATGTGATTGGTGCAGTAGGAACAGGACTGGGAGTTTTAAATAGTATAGATACTGAGATAATAAGGAACAAACTCACAACGGTGACCAGTGATCTGAACAAAATACAGAACCCTTTAAGATCTTCCCTCCTAACTTTAGGAACCAGCCAATGGCTTACAGCAAATATGTTACCACAGTGGGAAAAGCTTAATGAAAAGGACAATGAACTGATTATAAATGCATTAGACGTGGCTCAGACTAACGTTTCTACAGCACTCAGTTGTATCCAGGCTCAATTATGGTTACAGACAATAGCAGCTGCAATCATTAGGGAAGGTGAAGACGGAATCCTACCAAAAGAAATCCGAAAGGTGATTTGGAATAACGCAACGAAATTTGAAAGGAGAGTCCAATCATGGTGGCATTTGGTTAATTTTACCTTTGACCCTACTAACAACACAGCTACAGCTTTTGTACTGACAATATATAAAGCTTTAGTGTATAACATATACCCGATTGTTGCACTAGGATTAAACTACCACGGAACTGTACTTTATGCCCTAGGACATAGGGTATGGGCTATGAAAAACAGGAATAAGTGGCAAACTATTGATGTCGAGGCCTGTATCGTACGAGACCAACAAGGATTTATTTGTGAAGGAAACACCATCAAAGGGCAAGGTATTTGTCTTGACACTGAACAAAATGTTTGTCGCTTTGAGGTGCCTCCCAACGAGACCCTGAGAACCATCATAATTTACAGGGGTATGGGATGTGTTTGTCCGAGATCTCAAAGTGATCTTGTACAAGTAGATGATCAAATGCTGGCCATGAGCAACCCTTCAAATATTTGCATTTGCAACTTTGTTAGTCTTACAGGATGTGATTTTAACTACACAGCTCCTGTTACTACTTATCAATTGCTACAATTTAATTATACGTAGATTCAGGCTATACAGCCCACCCCTACTGGAATGAATCTCACTCTAGTAAGAAAACTATTACATCATGAAAATTTAAAAAGATTGTTAAAACAAGTTCAAGGAAGTGGAAGAAAGACTTTAATTACTGTCCATCATGATACAGAGGAAATACACCAAGTAGTGCAACGAGTGAAGGCAGACGGAGAGCACAATTGGTGGGATGTGTTTAGGGGTTATTCCCCGTCAGCTACCAAAATCTTGAACATAATGACCCACCCGATATTGGTGTTACTAATAGCCACCTCAACATTGACAATAGTGAATCTTATCCTTTGGTGTAAATTAAAGGAAATTATTGGGCAAGTATGGACACTAAAATTAATGATGACACATAACGAACCACTTTTAAGAGCAAAAGAATTTGCTTAAGGGAAAGAAAAGGGGGGGTCTTTCATAAATGGAGTTTTGGAGAAGTGGAAGTTGTTTCTCGCTCCTGGTAGGAGCACACACCAGGGCTTTGTTGTCAGAGGAGCAAGTGGGGAGCGCTCCTGGTTGGATGCAGCTCTCTTGGCAGACGCTTGTGCTCCTCTCTCGGCCCCCAGGTCTGAATCGTGCCTTCCCCCCACCCAAGCTGTGCTGCCAGCTCTTGGGAAATGGGGGTACCAAGAACGGATGGTTTTACCACGGCCGGGAAGCTCCAGTCAAGCCGTCAGGGAGGTTTTCGTCCTGGTTCTTGCAGTTACAGCTTTTCTAGCAAGCCACAAAAGACGTGTTCCAAGGAAATGTGCCCAAGGAAAGGGCAGGGTCGAGCTGTGCTTGCTCGCTGTGTGGATTGCGTCTGGCCTCAGGCAGGCACACAGTAGCTTTCAGATGAGGAACGGGATTATTCCAGGGTGAAGCGAGTAATCAGGATCCAACCTCTGCTTTGTTTAAGGCAGCCAGGTGGAAAAACGCAGTTGGAGCCTTCTGCATTGCTTACCCTTTGATTTCAGTGCTGTCCTCTACGCCAAATCTTGCAGTGTTTTTGCTGGCGCATAAAAATCAAATGGGGAAAGCAGATCTTCCTCACCCACACACGACCCTTCCCCCCAGCTCAAGGTGATCAGACAAAATCTCCGGGGGTCCGCTGGTTTATTAAAGGGGTACCAGATACCCAGCATCAGGGGAGCTGTGTACAGCGAAGGGCTGCAGGTGCCTGGGGCTCGACCAGCATCACCTGGAAGGGGAAAAGGAGACAAAGGTGACCATGGGGACTTGCGATCAGTTCATCTGGGTCCCTGTTGCCCTGCACGCCCGCTGAGCCTAGGGCCATTTCTGGACAGTCACTCTGTGTCTCCCTCTCTCCCCTGTTGGTCAGGGCTGTCATCCGACACTACGTGGACAGACAGGTTCTTCTGGGGCTCCTGGGCAGAATGACGATGGCACTAAGTCGTAGTTCCAATTAAAGCTTTATTTTTTGAACAGAATTTTATAATCAGCAGAGCCTAGAATTTCATGACCAGAGGGGCAAGACCCTCCCCATGCGCCCCAACAAACACGCCCGAGCACATGGAGGTGGAGATAGACAAGGCTTTATTGGCGGGTGTTGTCAAAAGGGCAGCAGCCCCACGCTGACCACGTGGAGGCTCTTTCCCAGTGCATATGCCAGGTGGGTGTAGGTCTCCTCACACAGCACATGCAGGAGCAGGCGGTAGAAGAGCTCGGGGTCGTACCAGGAGGCGGAGTGCACCGCAGCAGCCAGAGTGAAGCCGACGGCCAGCTGCAGGCCGACCAAGAGCACGCAGAGTGTCCCGTAGGACAGAAGAGGGATGGGAGACAGGGTGCATCCCACAGCCGGCCAGCAGCTCCCCAGCAGGCTGGAGGCGTCCGGCCCATCCCACCCACTGCCTGAAAGCGGGTCCCAGGGCACAGGGGACCCAGCGGGGACACTCACTGCAGCCAATAAATGAAGCCGCGTCTCCTCACCAGCAAGACCCTCTCCTGTAGGTCAACACAGAGCAAGGGCGCTTGTCAAGCACTGCCGCACGGCCGGGACAGCTGGAGTTGCACGGTGCCCGTGGCCTCCCCCTTGCGCAGGCGCATAGCCCATGCGTGGCCATGACCTCCACGGACCCCTCTCCCCCAGAAGACCCACGCTGGCCGGGGCAGGGGCCGGCACAGGCTCTCCCCCTTACCAGCTGTGCTTCCACCACCTCTGGCAGCACAGTCTCCAGCGCCTCTGCCTCCTTCTTCCTCTGCTGCATGCTGCAGGCAACAGGGCTTGGCCAGATGAGTTCCAGATCTCCATGGCCATGAAGGGGGCCCCTTCCAAACACAGACTCCCCTCTCACACCGCGTGCTGTGCATTGCCCCCACCCCATTGCCGGGTACCAGCAGTGGCAGCCCTATCACTCCGGGTGCTGCAGAGACCCCACCAGACACGCATGTGGGGCGAGGGGCCCAACTCACCAGGCCTCCTCCTGCGCCTGTGCCTCTTCAAGCTTCTTTATCTCCTGACGCAGCCCCTGGGAAATGGAAGAGTCTGCTGAGCCTGCTGCAGCCCTCCTCCAACCCCCCCACCCCTGGACCCCTGCGCACCCACCCGTTTTACCCCAGCCCTTTCGGCACTACCTCATTGTCCTGCTCGTCCTCCTGCAGCCAGGCCTTCATCTGGCCGTAGTGCTTTTCCATCTGCAAAACAGCGCGTGTATCACGCGGGCGGCTGAGCTGGGCACTGGGCACCCTCACCCCTCTCCAGCCCCAGGGCCATGTCCACTCGTGACCCCACTGCCCCAGGGCACTGGGAGGCTGGGCGACTCACAAGGCCAGGCATAGGCAAGTGATGGACACCCCCATCTTCTGGGGAAAATGTCCTCCCAGTCACGCTTCTGCCCACAGCCCCTGGGCAACCGGCGCTTCAGCAGGGGGGTTGGACAAGAGGACCTCCAGAAGCCCCTTCAAACCTCTCAGCCCCAGCCCACTCAGCGCTGGGACATGGGCAGAGGGGAAGACACCAATCTCGTTGTGCAGCTTCTGCACGTTATCATGCAGGTCCTCATGGTTCTTCTCCTGCATGCGGAATGGAGAGCAGGGGCTCAGGGTCTGCAGCCCCAGCTCCTGGGGACCGGGAGCCGCTCCACACCTACCATACGCTGCAGTAGCTCTTTGCTGCTTGCCACTTGTGTGGAGCTCTGCCTAGAACTTCTGCTGGCTCCTCGATCCGTCGCCGCAGCCTCTGCTGCCTGCAGGAAAGGGGAACCATCAGATTCCCTGTCACAGACCTACACCCCCTCGCACATGACACTGCTCCAGCTCCATGTCCCAGCACCCATCAGTCGCCTGCACACTCGCATCCAGCCAGCGGTCCTGCACGCTTGGTCGCCCTGTGCCTGGCTCAGCCTGCACTAGCTGGGTGCTGAGCACATGGCAGGACATGTTGGGGGGCACCAGGGACCACTGAGGAGAGAAAGAGCTTCGCCATCCCTGCTGTGCCAGGCACCCGCAGGGCCCCTCATGCTGGAAAGGCTGCCCTGCCCTTGGGCCTCTGCGACACCTCCAGTGTCACCCTCCTGCCCTGTAAGGTCTCAACACCTCCGCCCCAGGGACCCCCTTCCTTTTGGTCCCCCACCAGCCCCAGCAGCACACGTGGCCCCCCCACCTGGCCCTGCCTCGGCCCAGGCCCCTTCCCCCCACCGCTCACAGCCACACATACCCCCCTCGGCTGCCCCCTCGCCCAGCCGTGGGCTGTGGGGACCGTGGGGATACACAAGACAGCAGAGCTCTGCCTGAAAATCTGAGGCATTTTTACACAGTTATTAATTTGTATCATTTCTTTTGCTTGCTTGCCGTTAGGAAAATCCCTTCTGTGCCTCTTTACAGCCACTTCTCTTAAGCAAAGCAGGTGGGAGCTGCTACAAAGGAGCTGTAACTTCCAGCTGCAGACCTCACGGGAGGAGTCTGATGTAAGGAAAAGGGATGGAATTCCCAGGTGGCCAATGAGAGAAATGGCAGGGTTGGGCAAGTGAGGAGCATGGTTGTCTACACAGTGTGCCAGACCTCAAGGAACTGTTTCTCCTGCCTGTCCAGATCTCCTGGAGGAGACACCGTGGATCAATAGCTATTGGAGAATGCTGCTATCTATCACCTCTTCTTTAAACTCAAAAGTCATAAAAGATACCCTTGAAAATTAAGAAAAATCCATTTTTAATAGGTGCTCTTTGAAATCTTCCTCCTGAACTACACTATGAAAGCTCTCCAATTATCTGTACAAGTCGTGAAGACTTGAAGAAAATTGCGAAGGGGATATGGGTCTTCAGGGCTTTCTGCATTGTAACGAGCCCCAGGGGGCATTTGGGGCTGAGCCCTTGAACCTCAGCTACTGAGAGGAGATTGCACAAGCCTTTCCACAAGTCCAAGTCAGAAGCTAAACCCAAAGTATCCTGAAGCATTAAGGAGCCCCACTGGGGGCCATTACTGACAAAGGCTCCCCCCAGGCACTCCTTAGAGCAGATAATTGGAGGCCATGATTGCAGGTAGGCAAAGGTCATGTGCAGGCAGCTCAGATGCTGAAAAAACCTAATAAATGAGAGTGTGGACTCTCAAAATGAGGCTTTGGGCCTTCAGAATGGGGGTTTGCTCCTAAAAACTGGGCTTTGGAAAAGAGATTGAGACTTGGAACCCAGAAATTAGGTTTTGTGCCCTCAAACGATGCGTCGGTACAAAAACTTAAGTCTTTGCTTACTAGAAATGGGTCGTGGGAGGCTCAAAATAGGCTTTGGGCTCTCCAAATTGTGGCCCGAATCCTGAAAATGAGGCTTTGGTCCCTGAATAGGAGGCTTGGAAAGCTACAGATGAGCCTTTGGACCCTCTACATAAGGCTTAGGCCTCTAAAACTGAGGCTTTGGACCTCCACAATCAGACTTTGGGCCTTAAAAATGAAACTCTGGGCCCTTAAAGTCATAGAATCGTAGAAATATAGAATCGTTTAAGTCTCTGAACCTTAAGAAGGGGGGTTGGAACTTATAAATGAGAGTTCGTACCCTAAAAAGGAAGGTTTTGGAACCATACAAATGCGGCTTTCAACCGTACAATCAAAGTTTGGACTCAGAAAATGAGACTTGGGACAAAGTGCCACCCCCCCATCCCTTGGCAATGACAGGGACTCACAGGTGAGGGTGGCGGCCCTCCTGCAGGGCCGGGCACTCGCGGCAGACGGGAGGAGAGGGGTGCAGAGGTGGCGCCAGGCGGCCTCGCTGTCGCACACCTCGTGGAGGCAGCGGCAGGTCTGGCCCAGTCTCAGCAGGGGGGGCAGCATCAGGCAGGAGATGATGAGCAGCAGCTGTGGGGAGAGAGGTGGGGAGAGCATCAACCCTGGGACCCCCCCTGCTTTGAGGGGGGGACCCCAGCCCCGCCATCCCCCCCTACTCAACTCACCACCTCAGGTGGGAGACGCTGGATGGCAGCCGGGCCCTCCCCCTCCTCACCACCCTTCAGGCTGCTGCGGGCTCACCTGGGCTGCACGGAGGGGATGGGGGTGAGCTGATGGCGGGTGGCCCCACGGCAAGCATCACCCCCCACCCATCCTCGTCCACCCCACCACCATCCCAGCAGCCTCACCGTCACATCCTTGTCACCATCGGTCAGATGCCGGCGCTGGTGGCGGCAAAAAGCCCGGTGGCCCATGGATGCCGTCTAGTAGCACAGCCATGGGACACTGACTGTCTGTGAGGCGGCAGCTCCATGGAGACAGCGGGTTACAGCACGTGGGGGAGGCGGGGGTGGGGATGGGAGAGGTGAAAGGGGGGAAGAGGGCCCCCGGGCCTGGGCTGGGGGCTGCTCAGCCTCACAGCAGGCCCCACCCACGCCATGTTGAAGCTCAGCCCGGCTGCCGGTGCAGCCTTCCTTCTTCTCACAACAGTCTTTGCCGACATAGGTTGGGAGGGCTGTCAGTCTCCTCCCCTGAGGGGATGCTCTCTCTTATTGGCTGCCTGAGGGCTCCCTCCCCACCCCCATCAGTGCCCGCCCTTCCCTGAGGTGATCTTTTCTCCGATTGGCTGTCGGGTTACAGATCAATCACATCCTTCCCCAAATGTGATTGGCTGTCCTGGGTCCACTGACTCCCCACAGACTCCTGGGCGGCCGTTGCCAGGCGACCAGCTCTGCCTTCAGAGTTTAGGCTCTCAAGAGGGAACTGGGGGCCCTGAGAAAAGGCTGGGGATCAAAAAAGACAGGTTGGGGCCCTAACAGTGAGGAAATGCAAAAGAAATACTCTTTCTCTTTTCTCCACTGCCTGAACCTCTTTAACCAATGCCCTCCCCCACCCCCAGCTTCAGAGACAGAGAACTTGAGGAGTCGTTCAGAAAAGTCTTCTCTGAACACACGGATCTCGCTGGGATCCAAACCAAGCCCGACTGATTCAAACAGCTGCTAAGCTGCTCCTTATTGGCGCCTGTAGGGATTTCTCCAGATTTCTAAGGTGGGCAGTGGAGAGGATAGGTATTTTTTGACGGTGTCTGCCGTCTCTGTTCATCATTTATAAGACCCTTACAGATAGGGTGGACATCATGGTTACATAAGAGGACCCTTCCTTCCCGAATGAGAAAAAGGAGGCATGTGATTGGTGCAGTAGGAACAGGACTGGGAGTTTTAAATAGTATAGATACTGAGATAATAAGGAACAAACTCACAACGGTGACCAGTGATCTGAACAAAATACAGAACCCTTTAAGATCTTCCCTCCTAACTTTAGGAACCAGCCAATGGCTTACAGCAAATATGTTACCACAGTGGGAAAAGCTTAATGAAAAGGACAATGAACTGATTATAAATGCATTAGACGTGGCTCGGACTAACGTTTCTACAGCACTCAGTTGTATCCAGGCTCAATTATGGTTACAGACAATAGCAGCTGCAATCATTAGGGAAGGTGAAGATGGAATCCTACCAAAAGAAATCCGAAAGGTGATTTGGAATAACGCAACGAAATTTGAAAGGAGAGTCCAATCATGGTGGCATTTGGTTAATTTTACCTTTGACCCTACTAACAACACAGCTACAGCTTTTGTACTGACAATATATAAAGCTTTAGTGTATAACATATACCCGATTGTTGCACTAGGATTAAACTACCACGGAACTGTACTTTATGCCCTAGGACATAGGGTATGGGCTATGAAAAACAGGAATAAGTGGCAAACTATTGATGTCGAGGCCTGTATCGTACGAGACCAACAAGGATTTATTTGTGAAGGAAACACCATCAAAGGGCAAGGTATTTGTCTTGACACTGAACAAAATGTTTGTCACTTTGAGGTGCCTCCCAACGAGACCCTGAGAACCATCATAATTTACAGGGGTATGGGATGTGTTTGTCTGAGATCTCAAAGTGATCTTGTACAAGTAGATGATCAAATGCTGGCCATGAGCAACCCTTCAAATATTTGCATTTGCAACTTTGTTAGTCTTACAGGATGTGATTTTAACTACACAGCTCCTGTTACTACTTATCAATTGCTACAATTTAATTATACGTAGATTCAGGCTATACAGCCCACCCCTACTGGAATGAATCTCACTCTAGTAAGAAAACTATTACATCATGAAAATTTAAAAAGATTGTTAAAACAAGTTCAAGGAAGTGGAAGAAAGACTTTAATTACTGTCCATCATGATACAGAGGAAATACACCAAGTAGTGCAACGAGTGAAGGCAGACGGAGAGCACAATTGGTGGGATGTGTTTAGGGGTTATTCCCCGTCAGCTACCAAAATCTTGAACATAATGACCCACCCGATATTGGTGTTACTAATAGCCACCTCAACATTGACAATAGTGAATCTTATCCTTTGGTGTAAATTAAAGGAAATTATTGGGCAAGTATGGACACTAAAAGTAATGATGACACATAACGAACCACTTTTAAGAGCAAAAGAATTTGCTTAAGGGAAAGAAAAGGGGGGGTCTTTCATAAATGGAGTTTTGGAGAAGTGGAAGTTGTTTCTCGCTCCTGGTAGGAGCACACACCAGGGCTTTGTTGTCAGAGGAGCAAGTGGGGAGCGCTCCTGGTTGGATGCAGCTCTCTTGGCAGACGCTTGTGCTCCTCTCTCGGCCCCCAGGTCTGAATCGTGCCTTCCCCCCACCCAAGCTGTGCTGCCAGCTCTTGGGAAATGGGGGTACCAAGAACGGATGGTTTTACCACGGCCGGGAAGCTCCAGTCAAGCCGTCAGGGAGGTTTTCGTCCTGGTTCTTGCAGTTACAGCTTTTCTAGCAAGCCACAAAAGACGTGTTCCAAGGAAATGTGCCCAAGGAAAGGGCAGGGTCGAGCTGTGCTTGCTCGCTGTGTGGATTGCGTCTGGCCTCAGGCAGGCACACAGTAGCTTTCAGATGAGGAACGGGATTATTCCAGGGTGAAGCGAGTAATCAGGATCCAACCTCTGCTTTGTTTAAGGCAGCCAGGTGGAAAAACGCAGTTGGAGCCTTCTGCATTGCTTACCCTTTGATTTCAGTGCTGTCCTCTACGCCAAATCTTGCAGTGTTTTTGCTGGCGCATAAAAATCAAATGGGGAAAGCAGATCTTCCTCACCCACACACGACCCTTCCCCCCAGCTCAAGGTGATCAGACAAAATCTCCGGGGGTCCGCTGGTTTATTAAAGGGGAACCAGACACCCAGCATCAGGGGAGCTGTGTACAGCGAAGGGCTGCAGGTGCCTGGGGCTCGACCAGCATCACCTGGAAGGGGAAAAGGAGACAAAGGTGACCATGGGGACTTGCGATCAGTTCATCTGGGTCCCTGTTGCCCTGCACGCCCGCTGAGCCTAGGGCCATTTCTGGACAGTCACTCTGTGTCTCCCTCTCTCCCCTGTTGGTCAGGGCTGTCATCCGACACTACGTGGACAGACAGGTTCTTCTGGGGCTCCTGGGCAGAATGACGATGGCACTAAGTCGTAGTTCCAATTAAAGCTTTATTTTTTGAACAGAATTTTATAATCAGCAGAGCCTAGAATTTCATGACCAGAGGGGCAAGACCCTCTCCATGCGCCCCAACAAACACGCCCGAGCACATGGAGGTGGAGATAGACAAGGCTTTATTGGCGGGTGTTGTCAAAAGGGCAGCAGCCCCACGCTGACCACGTGGAGGCTCTTTCCCAGTGCATATGCCAGGTGGGTGTAGGTCTCCTCACACAGCACATGCAGGAGCAGGCGGTAGAAGAGCTCGGGGTCGTACCAGGAGGCGGAGTGCACCGCAGCAGCCAGAGTGAAGCCGACGGCCAGCTGCAGGCCGACCAAGAGCACGCAGAGTGTCCCGTAGGACAGAAGAGGGATGGGAGACAGGGTGCATCCCACAGCCGGCCAGCAGCTCCCCAGCAGGCTGGAGGCGTCCGGCCCATCCCACCCACTGCCTGAAAGCGGGTCCCAGGGCACAGGGGACCCAGCGGGGACACTCACTGCAGCCAATAAATGAAGCCGCGTCTCCTCACCAGCAAGACCCTCTCCTGTAGGTCAACACAGAGCAAGGGCGCTTGTCAAGCACTGCCGCACGGCCGGGACAGCTGGAGTTGCACGGTGCCCGTGGCCTCCCCCTTGCGCAGGCGCATAGCCCATGCGTGGCCATGACCTCCACGGACCCCTCTCCCCCAGAAGACCCACGCTGGCCGGGGCAGGGGCCGGCACAGGCTCTCCCCCTTACCAGCTGTGCTTCCACCACCTCTGGCAGCACAGTCTCCAGCGCCTCTGCCTCCTTCTTCCTCTGCTGCATGCTGCAGGCAACAGGGCTTGGCCTCACCCCTCTCCAGCCCCAGGGCCATGTCCACTCGTGACCCCACTGCCCCAGGGCACTGGGAGGCTGGGCGACTCACAAGGCCAGGCATAGGCAAGTGATGGACACCCCCATCTTCTGGGGAAAATGTCCTCCCAGTCACGCTTCTGCCCACAGCCCCTGGGCAACCGGCGCTTCAGCAGGGGGGTTGGACAAGAGGACCTCCAGAAGCCCCTTCAAACCTCTCAGCCCCAGCCCACTCAGCGCTGGGACATGGGCAGAGGGGAAGACACCAATCTCGTTGTGCAGCTTCTGCACGTTATCATGCAGGTCCTCATGGTTCTTCTCCTGCATGCGGAATGGAGAGCAGGGGCTCAGGGTCTGCAGCCCCAGCTCCTGGGGACCGGGAGCCGCTCCACACCTACCATACGCTGCAGTAGCTCTTTGCTGCTTGCCACTTGTGTGGAGCTCTGCCTAGAACCTCTGCTGGCTCCTCGATCCGTCGCCGCAGCCTCTGCTGCCTGCAGGAAAGGGGAACCATCAGATTCCCTGTCACAGACCTACACCCCCTCGCACATGACACTGCTCCAGCTCCATGTCCCAGCACCCATCAGTCGCCTGCACACTCGCATCCAGCCAGCGGTCCTGCACGCTTGGTCGCCCTGTGCCTGGCTCAGCCTGCACTAGCTGGGTGCTGAGCACATGGCAGGACATGTTGGGGGGCACCAGGGACCACTGAGGAGAGAAAGAGCTTCGCCATCCCTGCTGTGCCAGGCACCCGCAGGGCCCCTCATGCTGGAAAGGCTGCCCTGCCCTTGGGCCTCTGCGACACCTCCAGTGTCACCCTCCTGCCCTGTAAGGTCTCAACACCTCCGCCCCAGGGACCCCCTTCCTTTTGGTCCCCCACCAGCCCCAGCAGCACACGTGGCCCCCCCACCTGGCCCTGCCTCGGCCCAGGCCCCTTCCCCCCACCGCTCACAGCCACACATACCCCCCTCGGCTGCCCCCTCGCCCAGCCGTGGGCTGTGGGGACCGTGGGGATACACAAGACAGCAGAGCTCTGCCTGAAAATCTGAGGCATTTTTACACAGTTATTAATTTGTATCATTTCTTTTGCTTGCTTGCCGTTAGGAAAATCCCTTCTGTGCCTCTTTACAGCCACTTCTCTTAAGCAAAGCAGGTGGGAGCTGCTACAAAGGAGCTGTAACTTCCAGCTGCAGACCTCACGGGAGGAGTCTGATGTAAGGAAAAGGGATGGAATTCCCAGGTGGCCAATGAGAGAAATGGCAGGGTTGGGCAAGTGAGGAGCATGGTTGTCTACACAGTGTGCCAGACCTCAAGGAACTGTTTCTCCTGCCTGTCCAGATCTCCTGGAGGAGACACCGTGGATCAATAGCTATTGGAGAATGCTGCTATCTATCACCTCTTCTTTAAACTCAAAAGTCATAAAAGATACCCTTGAAAATTAAGAAAAATCCATTTTTAATAGGTGCTCTTTGAAATCTTCCTCCTGAACTACACTATGAAAGCTCTCCAATTATCTGTACAAGTCGTGAAGACTTGAAGAAAATTGCGAAGGGGATATGGGTCTTCAGGGCTTTCTGCATTGTAACGAGCTCCAGGGGGCATTTGGGGCTGAGCCCTTGAACCTCAGCTACTGAGAGGAGATTGCACAAGCCTTTCCACAAGTCCAAGTCAGAAGCTAAACCCAAAGTATCCTGAAGCATTAAGGAGCCCCACTGGGGGCCATTACTGACAAAGGCTCCCCCCAGGCACTCCTTAGAGCAGATAATTGGAGGCCATGATTGCAGGTAGGCAAAGGTCATGTGCAGGCAGCTCAGATGCTGAAAAAACCTAATAAATGAGAGTGTGGACTCTCAAAATGAGGCTTTGGGCCTTCAGAATGGGGGTTTGCTCCTAAAAACTGGGCTTTGGAAAAGAGATTGAGACTTGGAACCCAGAAATTAGGTTTTGTGCCCTCAAACGATGCGTCGGTACAAAAACTTAAGTCATTGCTTACTAGAAATGGGTCGTGGGAGGCTCAAAATAGGCTTTGGGCTCTCCAAATTGTGGCCCGAATCCTGAAAATGAGGCTTTGGTCCCGGAAGAGGAGGCTTGGAAAGCTACAGATGAGCCTTTGGACCCTCTACATAAGGCTTTGGCCTCTAAAACTGAGGCTTTGGACCTCCACAATCAGACTTTGGGCCTTAAAAATGAAACTCTGGGCCCTTAAAGTCATAGAATCGTAGAAATATAGAATCGTTTAAGTCTCTGAACCTTAAGAAGGGGGGTTGGAACTTATAAATGAGAGTTCGTACCCTAAAAAGGAAGGTTTTGGAACCATACAAATGCGGCTTTCAACCGTACAATCAAAGTTTGGACTCAGAAAATGAGACTTGGGACAAAGTGCCACCCCCCCATCCCTTGGCAATGACAGGGACTCACAGGTGAGGGTGGCGGCCCTCCTGCAGGGCCGGGCACTCGCGGCAGACGGGAGGAGAGGGGTGCAGAGGTGGCGCCAGGCGGCCTCGCTGTCGCACACCTCGTGGAGGCAGCGGCAGGTCTGGCCCAGTCTCAGCAGGGGGGGCAGCATCAGGCAGGAGATGATGAGCAGCAGCTGTGGGGAGAGAGGTGGGGAGAGCATCAACCCTGGGACCCCCCCCTGCTTTGAGGGGGGGACCCCAGCCCCGCCATCCCCCCCTACTCAACTCACCACCTCAGGTGGGAGACGCTGGATGGCAGCCGGGCCCTCCCCCTCCTCACCACCCTTCAGGCTGCTGCGGGCTCACCTGGGCTGCACGGAGGGGATGGGGGTGAGCTGATGGCGGGTGGCCCCACGGCAAGCATCACCCCCCACCCATCCTCGTCCACCCCACCACCATCCCAGCAGCCTCACCGTCACATCCTTGTCACCATCGGTCAGATGCCGGCGCTGGTGGCGGCAAGAAGCCCGGTGGCCCATGGATGCCGTCTAGTAGCACAGCCATGGGACACTGACTGTCTGTGAGGCGGCAGCTCCATGGAGACAGCGGGTTACAGCACGTGGGGGAGGCGGGGGTGGGGATGGGAGAGGTGAAAGGGGGGAAGAGGGCCCCCGGGCCTGGGCTGGGGGCTGCTCAGCCTCACAGCAGGCCCCACCCACGCCATGTTGAAGCTCAGCCCGGCTGCCGGTGCAGCCTTCCTTCTTCTCACAACAGTCTTTGCCGACATAGGTTGGGAGGGCTGTCAGTCTCCTCCCCTGAGGGGATGCTCTCTCTTATTGGCTGCCTGAGGGCTCCCTCCCCACCCCCATCAGTGCCCGCCCTTCCCTGAGGTGATCTTTCCTCCGATTGGCTGTCGGGTTACAGATCAATCACATCCTTCCCCAAATGTGATTGGCTGTCCTGGGTCCACTGACTCCCCACAGACTCCTGGGCGGCCGTTGCCAGGCGACCAGCTCTGCCTTCAGAGTTTAGGCTCTCAAGAGGGAACTGGGGGCCCTGAGAAAAGGCTGGGGATCAAAAAAGACAGGTTGGGGCCCTAACAGTGAGGAAATGCAAAAGAAATACTCTTTCTCTTTTCTCCACTGCCTGAACCTCTCTAACCAATGCCCTCCCCCACCCCCAGCTTCAGAGACAGAGAACTTGAGGAGTCGTTCAGAAAAGTCTTCTCTGAACACACGGATCTCGCTGGGATCCAAACCAAGCCCGACTGATTCAAACAGCTGCTAAGCTGCTCCTTATTGGCGCCTGTAGGGATTTCTCCAGATTTCTAAGGTGGGCAGTGGAGAGGATAGGTATTTTTTGACGGTGTCTGCCGTCTCTGTTCATCATTTATAAGACCCTTACAGATAGGGTGGACATCATGGTTACCTAAGAGGACCCTTCCTTCCCGAATGAGAAAAAGGAGGCATGTGATTGGTGCAGTAGGAACAGGACTGGGAGTTTTAAATAGTATAGATACTGAGATAATAAGGAACAAACTCACAACGGTGACCAGTGATCTGAACAAAATACAGAACCCTTTAAGATCTTCCCTCCTAACTTTAGGAACCAGCCAATGGCTTACAGCAAATATGTTACCACAGTGGGAAAAGCTTAATGAAAAGGACAATGAACTGATTATAAATGCATTAGACGTGGCTCAGACTAACGTTTCTACAGCACTCAGTTGTATCCAGGCTCAATTATGGTTACAGACAATAGCAGCTGCAATCATTAGGGAAGGTGAAGACGGAATCCTACCAAAAGAAATCCGAAAGGTGATTTGGAATAACGCAACGAAATTTGAAAGGAGAGTCCAATCATGGTGGCATTTGGTTAATTTTACCTTTGACCCTACTAACAACACAGCTACAGCTTTTGTACTGACAATATATAAAGCTTTAGTGTATAACATATACCCGATTGTTGCACTAGGATTAAACTACCACGGAACTGTACTTTATGCCCTAGGACATAGGGTATGGGCTATGAAAAACAGGAATAAGTGGCAAACTATTGATGTCGAGGCCTGTATCGTACGAGACCAACAAGGATTTATTTGTGAAGGAAACACCATCAAAGGGCAAGGTATTTGTCTTGACACTGAACAAAATGTTTGTCGCTTTGAGGTGCCTCCCAACGAGACCCTGAGAACCATCATAATTTACAGGGGTATGGGATGTGTTTGTCCGAGATCTCAAAGTGATCTTGTACAAGTAGATGATCAAATGCTGGCCATGAGCAACCCTTCAAATATTTGCATTTGCAACTTTGTTAGTCTTACAGGATGTGATTTTAACTACACAGCTCCTGTTACTACTTATCAATTGCTACAATTTAATTATACGTAGATTCAGGCTATACAGCCCACCCCTACTGGAATGAATCTCACTCTAGTAAGAAAACTATTACATCATGAAAATTTAAAAAGATTGTTAAAACAAGTTCAAGGAAGTGGAAGAAAGACTTTAATTACTGTCCATCATGATACAGAGGAAATACACCAAGTAGTGCAACGAGTGAAGGCAGACGGAGAGCACAATTGGTGGGATGTGTTTAGGGGTTATTCCCCGTCAGCTACCAAAATCTTGAACATAATGACCCACCCGATATTGGTGTTACTAATAGCCACCTCAACATTGACAATAGTGAATCTTATCCTTTGGTGTAAATTAAAGGAAATTATTGGGCAAGTATGGACACTAAAAGTAATGATGACACATAACGAACCACTTTTAAGAGCAAAAGAATTTGCTTAAGGGAAAGAAAAGGGGGGGTCTTTCATAAATGGAGTTTTGGAGAAGTGGAAGTTGTTTCTCGCTCCTGGTAGGAGCACACACCAGGGCTTTGTTGTCAGAGGAGCAAGTGGGGAGCGCTCCTGGTTGGATGCAGCTCTCTTGGCAGACGCTTGTGCTCCTCTCTCGGCCCCCAGGTCTGAATCGTGCCTTCCCCCCACCCAAGCTGTGCTGCCAGCTCTTGGGAAATGGGGGTACCAAGAACGGATGGTTTTACCACGGCCGGGAAGCTCCAGTCAAGCCGTCAGGGAGGTTTTCGTCCTGGTTCTTGCAGTTACAGCTTTTCTAGCAAGCCACAAAAGACGTGTTCCAAGGAAATGTGCCCAAGGAAAGGGCAGGGTCGAGCTGTGCTTGCTCGCTGTGTGGATTGCGTCTGGCCTCAGGCAGGCACACAGTAGCTTTCAGATGAGGAACGGGATTATTCCAGGGTGAAGCGAGTAATCAGGATCCAACCTCTGCTTTGTTTAAGGCAGCCAGGTGGAAAAACGCAGTTGGAGCCTTCTGCATTGCTTACCCTTTGATTTCAGTGCTGTCCTCTACGCCAAATCTTGCAGTGTTTTTGCTGGCGCATAAAAATCAAATGGGGAAAGCAGATCTTCCTCACCCACACACGACCCTTCCCCCCAGCTCAAGGTGATCAGACAAAATCTCCGGGGGTCCGCTGGTTTATTAAAGGGGTACCAGATACCCAGCATCAGGGGAGCTGTGTACAGCGAAGGGCTGCAGGTGCCTGGGGCTCGACCAGCATCACCTGGAAGGGGAAAAGGAGACAAAGGTGACCATGGGGACTTGCGATCAGTTCATCTGGGTCCCTGTTGCCCTGCACGCCCGCTGAGCCTAGGGCCATTTCTGGACAGTCACTCTGTGTCTCCCTCTCTCCCCTGTTGGTCAGGGCTGTCATCCGACACTACGTGGACAGACAGGTTCTTCTGGGGCTCCTGGGCAGAATGACGATGGCACTAAGTCGTAGTTCCAATTAAAGCTTTATTTTTTGAACAGAATTTTATAATCAGCAGAGCCTAGAATTTCATGACCAGAGGGGCAAGACCCTCCCCATGCGCCCCAACAAACACGCCCGAGCACATGGAGGTGGAGATAGACAAGGCTTTATTGGCGGGTGTTGTCAAAAGGGCAGCAGCCCCACGCTGACCACGTGGAGGCTCTTTCCCAGTGCATATGCCAGGTGGGTGTAGGTCTCCTCACACAGCACATGCAGGAGCAGGCGGTAGAAGAGCTCGGGGTCGTACCAGGAGGCGGAGTGCACCGCAGCAGCCAGAGTGAAGCCGACGGCCAGCTGCAGGCCGACCAAGAGCACGCAGAGTGTCCCGTAGGACAGAAGAGGGATGGGAGACAGGGTGCATCCCACAGCCGGCCAGCAGCTCCCCAGCAGGCTGGAGGCGTCCGGCCCATCCCACCCACTGCCTGAAAGCGGGTCCCAGGGCACAGGGGACCCAGCGGGGACACTCACTGCAGCCAATAAATGAAGCCGCGTCTCCTCACCAGCAAGACCCTCTCCTGTAGGTCAACACAGAGCAAGGGCGCTTGTCAAGCACTGCCGCACGGCCGGGACAGCTGGAGTTGCACGGTGCCCGTGGCCTCCCCCTTGCGCAGGCGCATAGCCCATGCGTGGCCATGACCTCCACGGACCCCTCTCCCCCAGAAGACCCACGCTGGCCGGGGCAGGGGCCGGCACAGGCTCTCCCCCTTACCAGCTGTGCTTCCACCACCTCTGGCAGCACAGTCTCCAGCGCCTCTGCCTCCTTCTTCCTCTGCTGCATGCTGCAGGCAACAGGGCTTGGCCAGATGAGTTCCAGATCTCCATGGCCATGAAGGGGGCCCCTTCCAAACACAGACTCCCCTCTCACACCGCGTGCTGTGCATTGCCCCCACCCCATTGCCGGGTACCAGCAGTGGCAGCCCTATCACTCCGGGTGCTGCAGAGACCCCACCAGACACGCATGTGGGGCGAGGGGCCCAACTCACCAGGCCTCCTCCTGCGCCTGTGCCTCTTCAAGCTTCTTTATCTCCTGACGCAGCCCCTGGGAAATGGAAGAGTCTGCTGAGCCTGCTGCAGCCCTCCTCCAACCCCCCCACCCCTGGACCCCTGCGCACCCACCCGTTTTACCCCAGCCCTTTCGGCACTACCTCATTGTCCTGCTCGTCCTCCTGCAGCCAGGCCTTCATCTGGCCGTAGTGCTTTTCCATCTGCAAAACAGCGCGTGTATCACGCGGGCGGCTGAGCTGGGCACTGGGCACCCTCACCCCTCTCCAGCCCCAGGGCCATGTCCACTCGTGACCCCACTGCCCCAGGGCACTGGGAGGCTGGGCGACTCACAAGGCCAGGCATAGGCAAGTGATGGACACCCCCATCTTCTGGGGAAAATGTCCTCCCAGTCACGCTTCTGCCCACAGCCCCTGGGCAACCGGCGCTTCAGCAGGGGGGTTGGACAAGAGGACCTCCAGAAGCCCCTTCAAACCTCTCAGCCCCAGCCCACTCAGCGCTGGGACATGGGCAGAGGGGAAGACACCAATCTCGTTGTGCAGCTTCTGCACGTTATCATGCAGGTCCTCATGGTTCTTCTCCTGCATGCGGAATGGAGAGCAGGGGCTCAGGGTCTGCAGCCCCAGCTCCTGGGGACCGGGAGCCGCTCCACACCTACCATACGCTGCAGTAGCTCTTTGCTGCTTGCCACTTGTGTGGAGCTCTGCCTAGAACTTCTGCTGGCTCCTCGATCCGTCGCCGCAGCCTCTGCTGCCTGCAGGAAAGGGGAACCATCAGATTCCCTGTCACAGACCTACACCCCCTCGCACATGACACTGCTCCAGCTCCATGTCCCAGCACCCATCAGTCGCCTGCACACTCGCATCCAGCCAGCGGTCCTGCACGCTTGGTCGCCCTGTGCCTGGCTCAGCCTGCACTAGCTGGGTGCTGAGCACATGGCAGGACATGTTGGGGGGCACCAGGGACCACTGAGGAGAGAAAGAGCTTCGCCATCCCTGCTGTGCCAGGCACCCGCAGGGCCCCTCATGCTGGAAAGGCTGCCCTGCCCTTGGGCCTCTGCGACACCTCCAGTGTCACCCTCCTGCCCTGTAAGGTCTCAACACCTCCGCCCCAGGGACCCCCTTCCTTTTGGTCCCCCACCAGCCCCAGCAGCACACGTGGCCCCCCCACCTGGCCCTGCCTCGGCCCAGGCCCCTTCCCCCCACCGCTCACAGCCACACATACCCCCCTCGGCTGCCCCCTCGCCCAGCCGTGGGCTGTGGGGACCGTGGGGATACACAAGACAGCAGAGCTCTGCCTGAAAATCTGAGGCATTTTTACACAGTTATTAATTTGTATCATTTCTTTTGCTTGCTTGCCGTTAGGAAAATCCCTTCTGTGCCTCTTTACAGCCACTTCTCTAAGCAAAGCAGGTGGGAGCTGCTACAAAGGAGCTGTAACTTCCAGCTGCAGACCTCACGGGAGGAGTCTGATGTAAGGAAAAGGGATGGAATTCCCAGGTGGCCAATGAGAGAAATGGCAGGGTTGGGCAAGTGAGGAGCATGGTTGTCTACACAGTGTGCCAGACCTCAAGGAACTGTTTCTCCTGCCTGTCCAGATCTCCTGGAGGAGACACCGTGGATCAATAGCTATTGGAGAATGCTGCTATCTATCACCTCTTCTTTAAACTCAAAAGTCATAAAAGATACCCTTGAAAATTAAGAAAAATCCATTTTTAATAGGTGCTCTTTGAAATCTTCCTCCTGAACTACACTATGAAAGCTCTCCAATTATCTGTACAAGTCGTGAAGACTTGAAGAAAATTGCGAAGGGGATATGGGTCTTCAGGGCTTTCTGCATTGTAACGAGCCCCAGGGGGCATTTGGGGCTGAGCCCTTGAACCTCAGCTACTGAGAGGAGATTGCACAAGCCTTTCCACAAGTCCAAGTCAGAAGCTAAACCCAAAGTATCCTGAAGCATTAAGGAGCCCCACTGGGGGCCATTACTGACAAAGGCTCCCCCCAGGCACTCCTTAGAGCAGATAATTGGAGGCCATGATTGCAGGTAGGCAAAGGTCATGTGCAGGCAGCTCAGATGCTGAAAAAACCTAATAAATGAGAGTGTGGACTCTCAAAATGAGGCTTTGGGCCTTCAGAATGGGGGTTTGCTCCTAAAAACTGGGCTTTGGAAAAGAGATTGAGACTTGGAACCCAGAAATTAGGTTTTGTGCCCTCAAACGATGCGTCGGTACAAAAACTTAAGTCTTTGCTTACTAGAAATGGGTCGTGGGAGGCTCAAAATAGGCTTTGGGCTCTCCAAATTGTGGCCCGAATCCTGAAAATGAGGCTTTGGTCCCTGAATAGGAGGCTTGGAAAGCTACAGATGAGCCTTTGGACCCTCTACATAAGGCTTAGGCCTCTAAAACTGAGGCTTTGGACCTCCACAATCAGACTTTGGGCCTTAAAAATGAAACTCTGGGCCCTTAAAGTCATAGAATCGTAGAAATATAGAATCGTTTAAGTCTCTGAACCTTAAGAAGGGGGGTTGGAACTTATAAATGAGAGTTCGTACCCTAAAAAGGAAGGTTTTGGAACCATACAAATGCGGCTTTCAACCGTACAATCAAAGTTTGGACTCAGAAAATGAGACTTGGGACAAAGTGCCACCCCCCCATCCCTTGGCAATGACAGGGACTCACAGGTGAGGGTGGCGGCCCTCCTGCAGGGCCGGGCACTCGCGGCAGACGGGAGGAGAGGGGTGCAGAGGTGGCGCCAGGCGGCCTCGCTGTCGCACACCTCGTGGAGGCAGCGGCAGGTCTGGCCCAGTCTCAGCAGGGGGGGCAGCATCAGGCAGGAGATGATGAGCAGCAGCTGTGGGGAGAGAGGTGGGGAGAGCATCAACCCTGGGACCCCCCCTGCTTTGAGGGGGGGACCCCAGCCCCGCCATCCCCCCCTACTCAACTCACCACCTCAGGTGGGAGACGCTGGATGGCAGCCGGGCCCTCCCCCTCCTCACCACCCTTCAGGCTGCTGCGGGCTCACCTGGGCTGCACGGAGGGGATGGGGGTGAGCTGATGGCGGGTGGCCCCACGGCAAGCATCACCCCCCACCCATCCTCGTCCACCCCACCACCATCCCAGCAGCCTCACCGTCACATCCTTGTCACCATCGGTCAGATGCCGGCGCTGGTGGCGGCAAAAAGCCCGGTGGCCCATGGATGCCGTCTAGTAGCACAGCCATGGGACACTGACTGTCTGTGAGGCGGCAGCTCCATGGAGACAGCGGGTTACAGCACGTGGGGGAGGCGGGGGTGGGGATGGGAGAGGTGAAAGGGGGGAAGAGGGCCCCCGGGCCTGGGCTGGGGGCTGCTCAGCCTCACAGCAGGCCCCACCCACGCCATGTTGAAGCTCAGCCCGGCTGCCGGTGCAGCCTTCCTTCTTCTCACAACAGTCTTTGCCGACATAGGTTGGGAGGGCTGTCAGTCTCCTCCCCTGAGGGGATGCTCTCTCTTATTGGCTGCCTGAGGGCTCCCTCCCCACCCCCATCAGTGCCCGCCCTTCCCTGAGGTGATCTTTTCTCCGATTGGCTGTCGGGTTACAGATCAATCACATCCTTCCCCAAATGTGATTGGCTGTCCTGGGTCCACTGACTCCCCACAGACTCCTGGGCGGCCGTTGCCAGGCGACCAGCTCTGCCTTCAGAGTTTAGGCTCTCAAGAGGGAACTGGGGGCCCTGAGAAAAGGCTGGGGATCAAAAAAGACAGGTTGGGGCCCTAACAGTGAGGAAATGCAAAAGAAATACTCTTTCTCTTTTCTCCACTGCCTGAACCTCTTTAACCAATGCCCTCCCCCACCCCCAGCTTCAGAGACAGAGAACTTGAGGAGTCGTTCAGAAAAGTCTTCTCTGAACACACGGATCTCGCTGGGATCCAAACCAAGCCCGACTGATTCAAACAGCTGCTAAGCTGCTCCTTATTGGCGCCTGTAGGGATTTCTCCAGATTTCTAAGGTGGGCAGTGGAGAGGATAGGTATTTTTTGACGGTGTCTGCCGTCTCTGTTCATCATTTATAAGACCCTTACAGATAGGGTGGACATCATGGTTACATAAGAGGACCCTTCCTTCCCGAATGAGAAAAAGGAGGCATGTGATTGGTGCAGTAGGAACAGGACTGGGAGTTTTAAATAGTATAGATACTGAGATAATAAGGAACAAACTCACAACGGTGACCAGTGATCTGAACAAAATACAGAACCCTTTAAGATCTTCCCTCCTAACTTTAGGAACCAGCCAATGGCTTACAGCAAATATGTTACCACAGTGGGAAAAGCTTAATGAAAAGGACAATGAACTGATTATAAATGCATTAGACGTGGCTCAGACTAACGTTTCTACAGCACTCAGTTGTATCCAGGCTCAATTATGGTTACAGACAATAGCAGCTGCAATCATTAGGGAAGGTGAAGATGGAATCCTACCAAAAGAAATCCGAAAGGTGATTTGGAATAACGCAACGAAATTTGAAAGGAGAGTCCAATCATGGTGGCATTTGGTTAATTTTACCTTTGACCCTACTAACAACACAGCTACAGCTTTTGTACTGACAATATATAAAGCTTTAGTGTATAACATATACCCGATTGTTGCACTAGGATTAAACTACCACGGAACTGTACTTTATGCCCTAGGACATAGGGTATGGGCTATGAAAAACAGGAATAAGTGGCAAACTATTGATGTCGAGGCCTGTATCGTACGAGACCAACAAGGATTTATTTGTGAAGGAAACACCATCAAAGGGCAAGGTATTTGTCTTGACACTGAACAAAATGTTTGTCACTTTGAGGTGCCTCCCAACGAGACCCTGAGAACCATCATAATTTACAGGGGTATGGGATGTGTTTGTCTGAGATCTCAAAGTGATCTTGTACAAGTAGATGATCAAATGCTGGCCATGAGCAACCCTTCAAATATTTGCATTTGCAACTTTGTTAGTCTTACAGGATGTGATTTTAACTACACAGCTCCTGTTACTACTTATCAATTGCTACAATTTAATTATACGTAGATTCAGGCTATACAGCCCACCCCTACTGGAATGAATCTCACTCTAGTAAGAAAACTATTACATCATGAAAATTTAAAAAGATTGTTAAAACAAGTTCAAGGAAGTGGAAGAAAGACTTTAATTACTGTCCATCATGATACAGAGGAAATACACCAAGTAGTGCAACGAGTGAAGGCAGACGGAGAGCACAATTGGTGGGATGTGTTTAGGGGTTATTCCCCGTCAGCTACCAAAATCTTGAACATAATGACCCACCCGATATTGGTGTTACTAATAGCCACCTCAACATTGACAATAGTGAATCTTATCCTTTGGTGTAAATTAAAGGAAATTATTGGGCAAGTATGGACACTAAAAGTAATGATGACACATAACGAACCACTTTTAAGAGCAAAAGAATTTGCTTAAGGGAAAGAAAAGGGGGGGTCTTTCATAAATGGAGTTTTGGAGAAGTGGAAGTTGTTTCTCGCTCCTGGTAGGAGCACACACCAGGGCTTTGTTGTCAGAGGAGCAAGTGGGGAGCGCTCCTGGTTGGATGCAGCTCTCTTGGCAGACGCTTGTGCTCCTCTCTCGGCCCCCAGGTCTGAATCGTGCCTTCCCCCCACCCAAGCTGTGCTGCCAGCTCTTGGGAAATGGGGGTACCAAGAACGGATGGTTTTACCACGGCCGGGAAGCTCCAGTCAAGCCGTCAGGGAGGTTTTCGTCCTGGTTCTTGCAGTTACAGCTTTTCTAGCAAGCCACAAAAGACGTGTTCCAAGGAAATGTGCCCAAGGAAAGGGCAGGGTCGAGCTGTGCTTGCTCGCTGTGTGGATTGCGTCTGGCCTCAGGCAGGCACACAGTAGCTTTCAGATGAGGAACGGGATTATTCCAGGGTGAAGCGAGTAATCAGGATCCAACCTCTGCTTTGTTTAAGGCAGCCAGGTGGAAAAACGCAGTTGGAGCCTTCTGCATTGCTTACCCTTTGATTTCAGTGCTGTCCTCTACGCCAAATCTTGCAGTGTTTTTGCTGGCGCATAAAAATCAAATGGGGAAAGCAGATCTTCCTCACCCACACACGACCCTTCCCCCCAGCTCAAGGTGATCAGACAAAATCTCCGGGGGTCCGCTGGTTTATTAAAGGGGAACCAGACACCCAGCATCAGGGGAGCTGTGTACAGCGAAGGGCTGCAGGTGCCTGGGGCTCGACCAGCATCACCTGGAAGGGGAAAAGGAGACAAAGGTGACCATGGGGACTTGCGATCAGTTCATCTGGGTCCCTGTTGCCCTGCACGCCCGCTGAGCCTAGGGCCATTTCTGGACAGTCACTCTGTGTCTCCCTCTCTCCCCTGTTGGTCAGGGCTGTCATCCGACACTACGTGGACAGACAGGTTCTTCTGGGGCTCCTGGGCAGAATGACGATGGCACTAAGTCGTAGTTCCAATTAAAGCTTTATTTTTTGAACAGAATTTTATAATCAGCAGAGCCTAGAATTTCATGACCAGAGGGGCAAGACCCTCTCCATGCGCCCCAACAAACACGCCCGAGCACATGGAGGTGGAGATAGACAAGGCTTTATTGGCGGGTGTTGTCAAAAGGGCAGCAGCCCCACGCTGACCACGTGGAGGCTCTTTCCCAGTGCATATGCCAGGTGGGTGTAGGTCTCCTCACACAGCACATGCAGGAGCAGGCGGTAGAAGAGCTCGGGGTCGTACCAGGAGGCGGAGTGCACCGCAGCAGCCAGAGTGAAGCCGACGGCCAGCTGCAGGCCGACCAAGAGCACGCAGAGTGTCCCGTAGGACAGAAGAGGGATGGGAGACAGGGTGCATCCCACAGCCGGCCAGCAGCTCCCCAGCAGGCTGGAGGCGTCCGGCCCATCCCACCCACTGCCTGAAAGCGGGTCCCAGGGCACAGGGGACCCAGCGGGGACACTCACTGCAGCCAATAAATGAAGCCGCGTCTCCTCACCAGCAAGACCCTCTCCTGTAGGTCAACACAGAGCAAGGGCGCTTGTCAAGCACTGCCGCACGGCCGGGACAGCTGGAGTTGCACGGTGCCCGTGGCCTCCCCCTTGCGCAGGCGCATAGCCCATGCGTGGCCATGACCTCCACGGACCCCTCTCCCCCAGAAGACCCACGCTGGCCGGGGCAGGGGCCGGCACAGGCTCTCCCCCTTACCAGCTGTGCTTCCACCACCTCTGGCAGCACAGTCTCCAGCGCCTCTGCCTCCTTCTTCCTCTGCTGCATGCTGCAGGCAACAGGGCTTGGCCTCACCCCTCTCCAGCCCCAGGGCCATGTCCACTCGTGACCCCACTGCCCCAGGGCACTGGGAGGCTGGGCGACTCACAAGGCCAGGCATAGGCAAGTGATGGACACCCCCATCTTCTGGGGAAAATGTCCTCCCAGTCACGCTTCTGCCCACAGCCCCTGGGCAACCGGCGCTTCAGCAGGGGGGTTGGACAAGAGGACCTCCAGAAGCCCCTTCAAACCTCTCAGCCCCAGCCCACTCAGCGCTGGGACATGGGCAGAGGGGAAGACACCAATCTCGTTGTGCAGCTTCTGCACGTTATCATGCAGGTCCTCATGGTTCTTCTCCTGCATGCGGAATGGAGAGCAGGGGCTCAGGGTCTGCAGCCCCAGCTCCTGGGGACCGGGAGCCGCTCCACACCTACCATACGCTGCAGTAGCTCTTTGCTGCTTGCCACTTGTGTGGAGCTCTGCCTAGAACCTCTGCTGGCTCCTCGATCCGTCGCCGCAGCCTCTGCTGCCTGCAGGAAAGGGGAACCATCAGATTCCCTGTCACAGACCTACACCCCCTCGCACATGACACTGCTCCAGCTCCATGTCCCAGCACCCATCAGTCGCCTGCACACTCGCATCCAGCCAGCGGTCCTGCACGCTTGGTCGCCCTGTGCCTGGCTCAGCCTGCACTAGCTGGGTGCTGAGCACATGGCAGGACATGTTGGGGGGCACCAGGGACCACTGAGGAGAGAAAGAGCTTCGCCATCCCTGCTGTGCCAGGCACCCGCAGGGCCCCTCATGCTGGAAAGGCTGCCCTGCCCTTGGGCCTCTGCGACACCTCCAGTGTCACCCTCCTGCCCTGTAAGGTCTCAACACCTCCGCCCCAGGGACCCCCTTCCTTTTGGTCCCCCACCAGCCCCAGCAGCACACGTGGCCCCCCCACCTGGCCCTGCCTCGGCCCAGGCCCCTTCCCCCCACCGCTCACAGCCACACATACCCCCCTCGGCTGCCCCCTCGCCCAGCCGTGGGCTGTGGGGACCGTGGGGATACACAAGACAGCAGAGCTCTGCCTGAAAATCTGAGGCATTTTTACACAGTTATTAATTTGTATCATTTCTTTTGCTTGCTTGCCGTTAGGAAAATCCCTTCTGTGCCTCTTTACAGCCACTTCTCTAAGCAAAGCAGGTGGGAGCTGCTACAAAGGAGCTGTAACTTCCAGCTGCAGACCTCACGGGAGGAGTCTGATGTAAGGAAAAGGGATGGAATTCCCAGGTGGCCAATGAGAGAAATGGCAGGGTTGGGCAAGTGAGGAGCATGGTTGTCTACACAGTGTGCCAGACCTCAAGGAACTGTTTCTCCTGCCTGTCCAGATCTCCTGGAGGAGACACCGTGGATCAATAGCTATTGGAGAATGCTGCTATCTATCACCTCTTCTTTAAACTCAAAAGTCATAAAAGATACCCTTGAAAATTAAGAAAAATCCATTTTTAATAGGTGCTCTTTGAAATCTTCCTCCTGAACTACACTATGAAAGCTCTCCAATTATCTGTACAAGTCGTGAAGACTTGAAGAAAATTGCGAAGGGGATATGGGTCTTCAGGGCTTTCTGCATTGTAACGAGCCCCAGGGGGCATTTGGGGCTGAGCCCTTGAACCTCAGCTACTGAGAGGAGATTGCACAAGCCTTTCCACAAGTCCAAGTCAGAAGCTAAACCCAAAGTATCCTGAAGCATTAAGGAGCCCCACTGGGGGCCATTACTGACAAAGGCTCCCCCCAGGCACTCCTTAGAGCAGATAATTGGAGGCCATGATTGCAGGTAGGCAAAGGTCATGTGCAGGCAGCTCAGATGCTGAAAAAACCTAATAAATGAGAGTGTGGACTCTCAAAATGAGGCTTTGGGCCTTCAGAATGGGGGTTTGCTCCTAAAAACTGGGCTTTGGAAAAGAGATTGAGACTTGGAACCCAGAAATTAGGTTTTGTGCCCTCAAACGATGCGTCGGTACAAAAACTTAAGTCTTTGCTTACTAGAAATGGGTCGTGGGAGGCTCAAAATAGGCTTTGGGCTCTCCAAATTGTGGCCCGAATCCTGAAAATGAGGCTTTGGTCCCGGAAGAGGAGGCTTGGAAAGCTACAGATGAGCCTTTGGACCCTCTACATAAGGCTTTGGCCTCTAAAACTGAGGCTTTGGACCTCCACAATCAGACTTTGGGCCTTAAAAATGAAACTCTGGGCCCTTAAAGTCATAGAATCGTAGAAATATAGAATCGTTTAAGTCTCTGAACCTTAAGAAGGGGGGTTGGAACTTATAAATGAGAGTTCGTACCCTAAAAAGGAAGGTTTTGGAACCATACAAATGCGGCTTTCAACCGTACAATCAAAGTTTGGACTCAGAAAATGAGACTTGGGACAAAGTGCCACCCCCCCATCCCTTGGCAATGACAGGGACTCACAGGTGAGGGTGGCGGCCCTCCTGCAGGGCCGGGCACTCGCGGCAGACGGGAGGAGAGGGGTGCAGAGGTGGCGCCAGGCGGCCTCGCTGTCGCACACCTCGTGGAGGCAGCGGCAGGTCTGGCCCAGTCTCAGCAGGGGGGGCAGCATCAGGCAGGAGATGATGAGCAGCAGCTGTGGGGAGAGAGGTGGGGAGAGCATCAACCCTGGGACCCCCCCTGCTTTGAGGGGGGGACCCCAGCCCCGCCATCCCCCCCTACTCAACTCACCACCTCAGGTGGGAGACGCTGGATGGCAGCCGGGCCCTCCCCCTCCTCACCACCCTTCAGGCTGCTGCGGGCTCACCTGGGCTGCACGGAGGGGATGGGGGTGAGCTGATGGCGGGTGGCCCCACGGCAAGCATCACCCCCCACCCATCCTCGTCCACCCCACCACCATCCCAGCAGCCTCACCGTCACATCCTTGTCACCATCGGTCAGATGCCGGCGCTGGTGGCGGCAAGAAGCCCGGTGGCCCATGGATGCCGTCTAGTAGCACAGCCATGGGACACTGACTGTCTGTGAGGCGGCAGCTCCATGGAGACAGCGGGTTACAGCACGTGGGGGAGGCGGGGGTGGGGATGGGAGAGGTGAAAGGGGGGAAGAGGGCCCCCGGGCCTGGGCTGGGGGCTGCTCAGCCTCACAGCAGGCCCCACCCACGCCATGTTGAAGCTCAGCCCGGCTGCCGGTGCAGCCTTCCTTCTTCTCACAACAGTCTTTGCCGACATAGGTTGGGAGGGCTGTCAGTCTCCTCCCCTGAGGGGATGCTCTCTCTTATTGGCTGCCTGAGGGCTCCCTCCCCACCCCCATCAGTGCCTGCCCTTCCCTGAGGTGATCTTTCCTCCGATTGGCTGTCGGGTTACAGATCAATCACATCCTTCCCCAAATGTGATTGGCTGTCCTGGGTCCACTGATTCCCCACAGACTCCTGGGCGGCCGTTGCCAGGCGACCAGCTCTGCCTTCAGAGTTTAGGCTCTCAAGAGGGAACTGGGGGCCCTGAGAAAAGGCTGGGGATCAAAAAAGACAGGTTGGGGCCCTAACAGTGAGGAAATGCAAAAGAAATACTCTTTCTCTTTTCTCCACT
Source organism: Gavia stellata (assembly GCF_030936135.1). Lineage (NCBI taxonomy): Eukaryota > Metazoa > Chordata > Aves > Gaviiformes > Gaviidae > Gavia > Gavia stellata. Next base: position 97,746 of record NW_026777079.1, read on the forward strand.
GCCTGAACCTCTTTAACCAATGCCCTCCCCCACCCCCAGCTTCAGAGACAGAGAACTTGAGGAGTCGTTCAGAAAAGTCTTCTCTGAACACACGGATCTCGCTGGGATCCAAACCAAGCCCGACTGATTCAAACAGCTGCTAAGCTGCTCCTTATTGGCGCCTGTAGGGATTTCTCCAGATTTCTAAGGTGGGCAGTGGAGAGGATAGGTATTTTTTGACGGTGTCTGCCGTCTCTGTTCATCATTTATAAGACCCTTACAGATAGGGTGGACATCATGGTTACATAAGAGGACCCTTCCTTCCCGAATGAGAAAAAGGAGGCATGTGATTGGTGCAGTAGGAACAGGACTGGGAGTTTTAAATAGTATAGATACTGAGATAATAAGGAACAAACTCACAACGGTGACCAGTGATCTGAACAAAATACAGAACCCTTTAAGATCTTCCCTCCTAACTTTAGGAACCAGCCAATGGCTTACAGCAAATATGTTACCACAGTGGGAAAAGCTTAATGAAAAGGACAATGAACTGATTATAAATGCATTAGACGTGGCTCAGACTAACGTTTCTACAGCACTCAGTTGTATCCAGGCTCAATTATGGTTACAGACAATAGCAGCTGCAATCATTAGGGAAGGTGAAGACGGAATCCTACCAAAAGAAATCCGAAAGGTGATTTGGAATAACGCAACGAAATTTGAAAGGAGAGTCCAATCATGGTGGCATTTGGTTAATTTTACCTTTGACCCTACTAACAACACAGCTACAGCTTTTGTACTGACAATATATAAAGCTTTAGTGTATAACATATACCCGATTGTTGCACTAGGATTAAACTACCACGGAACTGTACTTTATGCCCTAGGACATAGGGTATGGGCTATGAAAAACAGGAATAAGTGGCAAACTATTGATGTCGAGGCCTGTATCGTACGAGACCAACAAGGATTTATTTGTGAAGGAAACACCATCAAAGGGCAAGGTATTTGTCTTGACACTGAACAAAATGTTTGTCACTTTGAGGTGCCTCCCAACGAGACCCTGAGAACCATCATAATTTACAGGGGTATGGGATGTGTTTGTCTGAGATCTCAAAGTGATCTTGTACAAGTAGATGATCAAATGCTGGCCATGAGCAACCCTTCAAATATTTGCATTTGCAACTTTGTTAGTCTTACAGGATGTGATTTTAACTACACAGCTCCTGTTACTACTTATCAATTGCTACAATTTAATTATACGTAGATTCAGGCTATACAGCCCACCCCTACTGGAATGAATCTCACTCTAGTAAGAAAACTATTACATCATGAAAATTTAAAAAGATTGTTAAAACAAGTTCAAGGAAGTGGAAGAAAGACTTTAATTACTGTCCATCATGATACAGAGGAAATACACCAAGTAGTGCAACGAGTGAAGGCAGACGGAGAGCACAATTGGTGGGATGTGTTTAGGGGTTATTCCCCGTCAGCTACCAAAATCTTGAACATAATGACCCACCCGATATTGGTGTTACTAATAGCCACCTCAACATTGACAATAGTGAATCTTATCCTTTGGTGTAAATTAAAGGAAATTATTGGGCAAGTATGGACACTAAAAGTAATGATGACACATAACGAACCACTTTTAAGAGCAAAAGAATTTGCTTAAGGGAAAGAAAAGGGGGGGTCTTTCATAAATGGAGTTTTGGAGAAGTGGAAGTTGTTTCTCGCTCCTGGTAGGAGCACACACCAGGGCTTTGTTGTCAGAGGAGCAAGTGGGGAGCGCTCCTGGTTGGATGCAGCTCTCTTGGCAGACGCTTGTGCTCCTCTCTCGGCCCCCAGGTCTGAATCGTGCCTTCCCCCCACCCAAGCTGTGCTGCCAGCTCTTGGGAAATGGGGGTACCAAGAACGGATGGTTTTACCACGGCCGGGAAGCTCCAGTCAAGCCGTCAGGGAGGTTTTCGTCCTGGTTCTTGCAGTTACAGCTTTTCTAGCAAGCCACAAAAGACGTGTTCCAAGGAAATGTGCCCAAGGAAAGGGCAGGGTCGAGCTGTGCTTGCTCGCTGTGTGGATTGCGTCTGGCCTCAGGCAGGCACACAGTAGCTTTCAGATGAGGAACGGGATTATTCCAGGGTGAAGCGAGTAATCAGGATCCAACCTCTGCTTTGTTTAAGGCAGCCAGGTGGAAAAACGCAGTTGGAGCCTTCTGCATTGCTTACCCTTTGATTTCAGTGCTGTCCTCTACGCCAAATCTTGCAGTGTTTTTGCTGGCGCATAAAAATCAAATGGGGAAAGCAGATCTTCCTCACCCACACACGACCCTTCCCCCCAGCTCAAGGTGATCAGACAAAATCTCCGGGGGTCCGCTGGTTTATTAAAGGGGTACCAGATACCCAGCATCAGGGGAGCTGTGTACAGCGAAGGGCTGCAGGTGCCTGGGGCTCGACCAGCATCACCTGGAAGGGGAAAAGGAGACAAAGGTGACCATGGGGACTTGCGATCAGTTCATCTGGGTCCCTGTTGCCCTGCACGCCCGCTGAGCCTAGGGCCATTTCTGGACAGTCACTCTGTGTCTCCCTCTCTCCCCTGTTGGTCAGGGCTGTCATCCGACACTACGTGGACAGACAGGTTCTTCTGGGGCTCCTGGGCAGAATGACGATGGCACTAAGTCGTAGTTCCAATTAAAGCTTTATTTTTTGAACAGAATTTTATAATCAGCAGAGCCTAGAATTTCATGACCAGAGGGGCAAGACCCTCTCCATGCACCCCAACAAACACGCCCGAGCACATGGAGGTGGAGATAGACAAGGCTTTATTGGCGGGTGTTGTCAAAAGGGCAGCAGCCCCACGCTGACCACGTGGAGGCTCTTTCCCAGTGCATATGCCAGGTGGGTGTAGGTCTCCTCACACAGCACATGCAGGAGCAGGCGGTAGAAGAGCTCGGGGTCGTACCAGGAGGCGGAGTGCACCGCAGCAGCCAGAGTGAAGCCGACGGCCAGCTGCAGGCCGACCAAGAGCACGCAGAGTGTCCCGTAGGACAGAAGAGGGATGGGAGACAGGGTGCATCCCACAGCCGGCCAGCAGCTCCCCAGCAGGCTGGAGGCGTCCGGCCCATCCCACCCACTGCCTGAAAGCGGGTCCCAGGGCACAGGGGACCCAGCGGGGACACTCACTGCAGCCAATAAATGAAGCCGCGTCTCCTCACCAGCAAGACCCTCTCCTGTAGGTCAACACAGAGCAAGGGCGCTTGTCAAGCACTGCCGCACGGCCGGGACAGCTGGAGTTGCACGGTGCCCGTGGCCTCCCCCTTGCGCAGGCGCATAGCCCATGCGTGGCCATGACCTCCACGGACCCCTCTCCCCCAGAAGACCCACGCTGGCCGGGGCAGGGGCCGGCACAGGCTCTCCCCCTTACCAGCTGTGCTTCCACCACCTCTGGCAGCACAGTCTCCAGCGCCTCTGCCTCCTTCTTCCTCTGCTGCATGCTGCAGGCAACAGGGCTTGGCCAGATGAGTTCCAGATCTCCATGGCCATGAAGGGGGCCCCTTCCAAACACAGACTCCCCTCTCACACCGCGTGCTGTGCATTGCCCCCACCCCATTGCCGGGTACCAGCAGTGGCAGCCCTATCACTCCGGGTGCTGCAGAGACCCCACCAGACACGCATGTGGGGCGAGGGGCCCAACTCACCAGGCCTCCTCCTGCGCCTGTGCCTCTTCAAGCTTCTTTATCTCCTGACGCAGCCCCTGGGAAATGGAAGAGTCTGCTGAGCCTGCTGCAGCCCTCCTCCAACCCCCCCACCCCTGGACCCCTGCGCACCCACCCGTTTTACCCCAGCCCTTTCGGCACTACCTCATTGTCCTGCTCGTCCTCCTGCAGCCAGGCCTTCATCTGGCCGTAGTGCTTTTCCATCTGCAAAACAGCGCGTGTATCACGCGGGCGGCTGAGCTGGGCACTGGGCACCCTCACCCCTCTCCAGCCCCAGGGCCATGTCCACTCGTGACCCCACTGCCCCAGGGCACTGGGAGGCTGGGCGACTCACAAGGCCAGGCATAGGCAAGTGATGGACACCCCCATCTTCTGGGGAAAATGTCCTCCCAGTCACGCTTCTGCCCACAGCCCCTGGGCAACCGGCGCTTCAGCAGGGGGGTTGGACAAGAGGACCTCCAGAAGCCCCTTCAAACCTCTCAGCCCCAGCCCACTCAGCGCTGGGACATGGGCAGAGGGGAAGACACCAATCTCGTTGTGCAGCTTCTGCACGTTATCATGCAGGTCCTCATGGTTCTTCTCCTGCATGCGGAATGGAGAGCAGGGGCTCAGGGTCTGCAGCCCCAGCTCCTGGGGACCGGGAGCCGCTCCACACCTACCATACGCTGCAGTAGCTCTTTGCTGCTTGCCACTTGTGTGGAGCTCTGCCTAGAACCTCTGCTGGCTCCTCGATCCGTCGCCGCAGCCTCTGCTGCCTGCAGGAAAGGGGAACCATCAGATTCCCTGTCACAGACCTACACCCCCTCGCACATGACACTGCTCCAGCTCCATGTCCCAGCACCCATCAGTCGCCTGCACACTCGCATCCAGCCAGCGGTCCTGCACGCTTGGTCGCCCTGTGCCTGGCTCAGCCTGCACTAGCTGGGTGCTGAGCACATGGCAGGACATGTTGGGGGGCACCAGGGACCACTGAGGAGAGAAAGAGCTTCGCCATCCCTGCTGTGCCAGGCACCCGCAGGGCCCCTCATGCTGGAAAGGCTGCCCTGCCCTTGGGCCTCTGCGACACCTCCAGTGTCACCCTCCTGCCCTGTAAGGTCTCAACACCTCCGCCCCAGGGACCCCCTTCCTTTTGGTCCCCCACCAGCCCCAGCAGCACACGTGGCCCCCCCACCTGGCCCTGCCTCGGCCCAGGCCCCTTCCCCCCACCGCTCACAGCCACACATACCCCCCTCGGCTGCCCCCTCGCCCAGCCGTGGGCTGTGGGGACCGTGGGGATACACAAGACAGCAGAGCTCTGCCTGAAAATCTGAGGCATTTTTACACAGTTATTAATTTGTATCATTTCTTTTGCTTGCTTGCCGTTAGGAAAATCCCTTCTGTGCCTCTTTACAGCCACTTCTCTAAGCAAAGCAGGTGGGAGCTGCTACAAAGGAGCTGTAACTTCCAGCTGCAGACCTCACGGGAGGAGTCTGATGTAAGGAAAAGGGATGGAATTCCCAGGTGGCCAATGAGAGAAATGGCAGGGTTGGGCAAGTGAGGAGCATGGTTGTCTACACAGTGTGCCAGACCTCAAGGAACTGTTTCTCCTGCCTGTCCAGATCTCCTGGAGGAGACACCGTGGATCAATAGCTATTGGAGAATGCTGCTATCTATCACCTCTTCTTTAAACTCAAAAGTCATAAAAGATACCCTTGAAAATTAAGAAAAATCCATTTTTAATAGGTGCTCTTTGAAATCTTCCTCCTGAACTACACTATGAAAGCTCTCCAATTATCTGTACAAGTCGTGAAGACTTGAAGAAAATTGCGAAGGGGATATGGGTCTTCAGGGCTTTCTGCATTGTAACGAGCCCCAGGGGGCATTTGGGGCTGAGCCCTTGAACCTCAGCTACTGAGAGGAGATTGCACAAGCCTTTCCACAAGTCCAAGTCAGAAGCTAAACCCAAAGTATCCTGAAGCATTAAGGAGCCCCACTGGGGGCCATTACTGACAAAGGCTCCCCCCAGGCACTCCTTAGAGCAGATAATTGGAGGCCATGATTGCAGGTAGGCAAAGGTCATGTGCAGGCAGCTCAGATGCTGAAAAAACCTAATAAATGAGAGTGTGGACTCTCAAAATGAGGCTTTGGGCCTTCAGAATGGGGGTTTGCTCCTAAAAACTGGGCTTTGGAAAAGAGATTGAGACTTGGAACCCAGAAATTAGGTTTTGTGCCCTCAAACGATGCGTCGGTACAAAAACTTAAGTCTTTGCTTACTAGAAATGGGTCGTGGGAGGCTCAAAATAGGCTTTGGGCTCTCCAAATTGTGGCCCGAATCCTGAAAATGAGGCTTTGGTCCCTGAATAGGAGGCTTGGAAAGCTACAGATGAGCCTTTGGACCCTCTACATAAGGCTTTGGCCTCTAAAACTGAGGCTTTGGACCTCCACAATCAGACTTTGGGCCTTAAAAATGAAACTCTGGGCCCTTAAAGTCATAGAATCGTAGAAATATAGAATCGTTTAAGTCTCTGAACCTTAAGAAGGGGGGTTGGAACTTATAAATGAGAGTTCGTACCCTAAAAAGGAAGGTTTTGGAACCATACAAATGCGGCTTTCAACCGTACAATCAAAGTTTGGACTCAGAAAATGAGACTTGGGACAAAGTGCCACCCCCCCATCCCTTGGCAATGACAGGGACTCACAGGTGAGGGTGGCGGCCCTCCTGCAGGGCCGGGCACTCGCGGCAGACGGGAGGAGAGGGGTGCAGAGGTGGCGCCAGGCGGCCTCGCTGTCGCACACCTCGTGGAGGCAGCGGCAGGTCTGGCCCAGTCTCAGCAGGGGGGGCAGCATCAGGCAGGAGATGATGAGCAGCAGCTGTGGGGAGAGAGGTGGGGAGAGCATCAACCCTGGGACCCCCCCTGCTTTGAGGGGGGGACCCCAGCCCCGCCATCCCCCCCTACTCAACTCACCACCTCAGGTGGGAGACGCTGGATGGCAGCCGGGCCCTCCCCCTCCTCACCACCCTTCAGGCTGCTGCGGGCTCACCTGGGCTGCACGGAGGGGATGGGGGTGAGCTGATGGCGGGTGGCCCCACGGCAAGCATCACCCCCCACCCATCCTCGTCCACCCCACCACCATCCCAGCAGCCTCACCGTCACATCCTTGTCACCATCGGTCAGATGCCGGCGCTGGTGGCGGCAAGAAGCCCGGTGGCCCATGGATGCCGTCTAGTAGCACAGCCATGGGACACTGACTGTCTGTGAGGCGGCAGCTCCATGGAGACAGCGGGTTACAGCACGTGGGGGAGGCGGGGGTGGGGATGGGAGAGGTGAAAGGGGGGAAGAGGGCCCCCGGGCCTGGGCTGGGGGCTGCTCAGCCTCACAGCAGGCCCCACCCACGCCATGTTGAAGCTCAGCCCGGCTGCCGGTGCAGCCTTCCTTCTTCTCACAACAGTCTTTGCCGACATAGGTTGGGAGGGCTGTCAGTCTCCTCCCCTGAGGGGATGCTCTCTCTTATTGGCTGCCTGAGGGCTCCCTCCCCACCCCCATCAGTGCCCGCCCTTCCCTGAGGTGATCTTTCCTCCGATTGGCTGTCGGGTTACAGATCAATCACATCCTTCCCCAAATGTGATTGGCTGTCCTGGGTCCACTGACTCCCCACAGACTCCTGGGCGGCCGTTGCCAGGCGACCAGCTCTGCCTTCAGAGTTTAGGCTCTCAAGAGGGAACTGGGGGCCCTGAGAAAAGGCTGGGGATCAAAAAAGACAGGTTGGGGCCCTAACAGTGAGGAAATGCAAAAGAAATACTCTTTCTCTTTTCTCCACTGCCTGAACCTCTTTAACCAATGCCCTCCCCCACCCCCAGCTTCAGAGACAGAGAACTTGAGGAGTCGTTCAGAAAAGTCTTCTCTGAACACACGGATCTCGCTGGGATCCAAACCAAGCCCGACTGATTCAAACAGCTGCTAAGCTGCTCCTTATTGGCGCCTGTAGGGATTTCTCCAGATTTCTAAGGTGGGCAGTGGAGAGGATAGGTATTTTTTGACGGTGTCTGCCGTCTCTGTTCATCATTTATAAGACCCTTACAGATAGGGTGGACATCATGGTTACATAAGAGGACCCTTCCTTCCCGAATGAGAAAAAGGAGGCATGTGATTGGTGCAGTAGGAACAGGACTGGGAGTTTTAAATAGTATAGATACTGAGATAATAAGGAACAAACTCACAACGGTGACCAGTGATCTGAACAAAATACAGAACCCTTTAAGATCTTCCCTCCTAACTTTAGGAACCAGCCAATGGCTTACAGCAAATATGTTACCACAGTGGGAAAAGCTTAATGAAAAGGACAATGAACTGATTATAAATGCATTAGACGTGGCTCAGACTAACGTTTCTACAGCACTCAGTTGTATCCAGGCTCAATTATGGTTACAGACAATAGCAGCTGCAATCATTAGGGAAGGTGAAGACGGAATCCTACCAAAAGAAATCCGAAAGGTGATTTGGAATAACGCAACGAAATTTGAAAGGAGAGTCCAATCATGGTGGCATTTGGTTAATTTTACCTTTGACCCTACTAACAACACAGCTACAGCTTTTGTACTGACAATATATAAAGCTTTAGTGTATAACATATACCCGATTGTTGCACTAGGATTAAACTACCACGGAACTGTACTTTATGCCCTAGGACATAGGGTATGGGCTATGAAAAACAGGAATAAGTGGCAAACTATTGATGTCGAGGCCTGTATCGTACGAGACCAACAAGGATTTATTTGTGAAGGAAACACCATCAAAGGGCAAGGTATTTGTCTTGACACTGAACAAAATGTTTGTCACTTTGAGGTGCCTCCCAACGAGACCCTGAGAACCATCATAATTTACAGGGGTATGGGATGTGTTTGTCCGAGATCTCAAAGTGATCTTGTACAAGTAGATGATCAAATGCTGGCCATGAGCAACCCTTCAAATATTTGCATTTGCAACTTTGTTAGTCTTACAGGATGTGATTTTAACTACACAGCTCCTGTTACTACTTATCAATTGCTACAATTTAATTATACGTAGATTCAGGCTATACAGCCCACCCCTACTGGAATGAATCTCACTCTAGTAAGAAAACTATTACATCATGAAAATTTAAAAAGATTGTTAAAACAAGTTCAAGGAAGTGGAAGAAAGACTTTAATTACTGTCCATCATGATACAGAGGAAATACACCAAGTAGTGCAACGAGTGAAGGCAGACGGAGAGCACAATTGGTGGGATGTGTTTAGGGGTTATTCCCCGTCAGCTACCAAAATCTTGAACATAATGACCCACCCGATATTGGTGTTACTAATAGCCACCTCAACATTGACAATAGTGAATCTTATCCTTTGGTGTAAATTAAAGGAAATTATTGGGCAAGTATGGACACTAAAAGTAATGATGACACATAACGAACCACTTTTAAGAGCAAAAGAATTTGCTTAAGGGAAAGAAAAGGGGGGGTCTTTCATAAATGGAGTTTTGGAGAAGTGGAAGTTGTTTCTCGCTCCTGGTAGGAGCACACACCAGGGCTTTGTTGTCAGAGGAGCAAGTGGGGAGCGCTCCTGGTTGGATGCAGCTCTCTTGGCAGACGCTTGTGCTCCTCTCTCGGCCCCCAGGTCTGAATCGTGCCTTCCCCCCACCCAAGCTGTGCTGCCAGCTCTTGGGAAATGGGGGTACCAAGAACGGATGGTTTTACCACGGCCGGGAAGCTCCAGTCAAGCCGTCAGGGAGGTTTTCGTCCTGGTTCTTGCAGTTACAGCTTTTCTAGCAAGCCACAAAAGACGTGTTCCAAGGAAATGTGCCCAAGGAAAGGGCAGGGTCGAGCTGTGCTTGCTCGCTGTGTGGATTGCGTCTGGCCTCAGGCAGGCACACAGTAGCTTTCAGATGAGGAACGGGATTATTCCAGGGTGAAGCGAGTAATCAGGATCCAACCTCTGCTTTGTTTAAGGCAGCCAGGTGGAAAAACGCAGTTGGAGTCTTCTGCATTGCTTACCCTTTGATTTCAGTGCTGTCCTCTACGCCAAATCTTGCAGTGTTTTTGCTGGCGCATAAAAATCAAATGGGGAAAGCAGATCTTCCTCACCCACACACGACCCTTCCCCCCAGCTCAAGGTGATCAGACAAAATCTCCGGGGATCCGCTGGTTTATTAAAGGGGTACCAGATACCCAGCATCAGGGGAGCTGTGTACAGCGAAGGGCTGCAGGTGCCTGGGGCTCGACCAGCATCACCTGGAAGGGGAAAAGGAGACAAAGGTGACCATGGGGACTTGCGATCAGTTCATCTGGGTCCCTGTTGCCCTGCACGCCCGCTGAGCCGGGCCTTCCCCCTCCTCACCACCCTTTGTTGTAAATATTCTCATTTTTTTAATCAAAACATGATTTTATCTATATAGAATAGGTTAAATTTAATTAATAAATAAATAAGTTAGGATTGTTAAGTTAGAAACAATAACCATAGGAACCTCACCAGGGAGTCGCCGTTCCATACTGAGGAACTAACAGTAACGAGATGGAATGATGAAGAATTGAATAGAAATTTTCGTTTGAGTCCTGTGACAGTGTGACCTGATATGCACCAGTGATGCTGCTTGAAAATCCCCTTACCCTTCCCATCTTGATATGAATATCAAGAATGCCAATCAATAGATATTAATAGAAATGACCATTGGTTGTTCCTAGGCATGGAAATTGACAGAAGAGTATAAGCTAGAAAGTGATTAATAAAAAGACTGAATTAGATATATATTTTCTAGAAGGGTATCTAGGTAAAATCTATCTCTGATTTCATCATAAACTAGCTATGAACAATGTAGCATTGTGAAGAGGTAGAATTTGCTTGTCAAGAGAATGGTAAGTTGTAGGCCTGGTCAGTAAACCGAGGAAAACTTAAGAAGATTCCAAGAATGGGATTTTGCAACCAACCTGAGCACTCGCAAAGATTGGGTTCAACTGAAGGACACCATGAGGAAGACTATGGACGACCACCAGAGGACCTTAGACGACCACCTGTGTACCTGAAGGCGCAAGCGTCATGAGCATTTACATATATTAATGAGTTCTCAGAAATTGTATGAATATGTTAATTGTTTCTTGGAAAATATGATGAATATGTATATTTTGATTGTATATAACTTGGGGAGCGGAGAAACTAAGCACGCACACTAGGTGGAGCGATCCCCTGTGCGTCCAGCGCTGCAATAAAGAAGTGCCTGCTCACCTACATACATTGTGTAGATGAGTTTTTATATTACTCTTCTCTTTCACATTGTGGTGTACAGTTATTAAAGTTCTTTGCCCGTTTTCCTTGACCTTTTTCAAAATTTTGATTAAATCTTGGTGTTGTAGCAATTGTTTCACTAAAGTGAGATTCATTCCAATGGGTGTATGTTGGGAGTTTCCCGATGATGTCAGGAGTTTCCCGATGCCAGGAGTTGACCGACGGTTCGCGGCTGAAGGAACGGATGCGTCCGACTCAATATGAGTGATAAAGCATAGTCCACTTTATTATTCAAGCAACACATATTTATACCGTTAGACCTAATACGCACCTATTTGTTAGATCCTAATTGGCTGAGCCTAAAACATACGTCTACTTGCAGTTTGAGCCTAACAGTTACTTTTGTTTATGTTCTTCTACTTGCAGTTTTAGCAGCTGTATAACTCCCTTCTACTTTGATCATAACTTCTTGTTATCTACATCCTCACTTCTCAAGGACGCCCAGTCCTTGCCACGTAGCCCTTATTTATTGCTTCGCTTGTAATTTTCCACAGGCCTGTCTTTGTCTCTCTCAGAACAAGCTCTGATCCATCAGCTGCACAGGACCACCCCAGGGGCCCACATCCTGCCCTGCACAGGACCACCCCAGGGGCCCGCATCCTGCCTTCCCACAATTCCCCCTTTTTCTTTTTGTATGAGGAGAGCTTGACCAAAACTTTTTTCCACTAGCTGGCGAAGACATGACATAACACAGCTTAAACATAATATTACTACTACTACGATTATTAAAAGCATAAAAATACTTTGTAACAGTCCTTTGAGCCATCCGTTTAGTGAAAACCACTCCGAGTATTTGCAGACCCCCCAAAAATTCCCCGACCAGATTTATTCAACCGAGCATTCATTTCATTAACAGTTTGATTTACTGTTCCCCAGTCCGAGTCATTCAATGGCACTCCCACTAGACAAGTGATGAAAGGCACACTAGTCCCCATACATTCTGTTTTATGTTAAACGCCGCCCTTGGTAACCCGTCCAGGACATCAGTCCAGATCAGGATTAGCGTGAGACTCCACAGGATCTTCATGATTATTTCTGTTGTCCGATGTCTCTATCACCGCTCTTGTCCACTTCGCCGGGATCCACTGCGTACATTCTACTGCTGTTGCTGGATCCAGTCCGAGGCTCCTCCTTGTGGCGGGTTGTAGGGTCCTGTCAGAAGTGGGTTGTGAGGAGACGCAGCCGTCGGTTGCGGTTGGGTCTCTACCTGTGCTGGGGCCGCCGCTGTTGTCGTAGCGCGGTGACCCTGCGCGCTCGGCTTGCCGTTTCCCGATCGTCGGCAAGCCCTGGTATCGTGGTTTGAAGATTTGCAGTTTTCACACCATACTTGATCCACTCGGCAATCACGACGATGATGACCCTCTCTGCCACAGCGGAAGCACTGATTTCCCCGACGAGATGGAGCTCGAAACCGTTTGTCTTCTGTTCGCAGCGGGGCTAGGGCGGCAAAGGCTTGCCTCTGTGCCTGTATGATGTCTTTCCCTAACTCCCGCACTGCTTCTACTAATAGAGCCTGATTCCCCATTGGTACTCTACTCAGTTTTTCTAACATCTGTTCTCCTCTATTGCCTCTCCCATTATCCCATTATCTTTCTCCAGTCCACCCTTCTCCCTGTGATGAGGGTGGCTCCCCTCCTTCTGATGCCTTTTTGTTTTTCTTTTTTTTTTTCCTCCACCCCCCCCCCCCCGGGTTTTTTCCTTTTTTTTTTTTTTTCTTTTTTTGTTCCCCCCCCCCCCCCCCTTTTTTTTTTCTCCCTTTTTTTTTTTTTTTTTTTTTTTTTTTTGAGACTCGGCCACTTGCCGGGATACGTCCCCCGCATGTTGCGATTTTGACCTATCTACCCCGGTTACTGGGACTGGTCCCCAGCAAGGTGGCCCGGGAACTTGGCTGTTGTTAAAAAGCAAAGAGCTCTCGCCGCTTTCCCCGGGAGTCATCTCCCCCGCTCCTCCCAGCTTTTCCGTGGCTACGGCTGCAACATTCCGCTCAACCTGATATCGTTTTATAGCATTTATCACGTCTCTCCATGGTTTCATTAACTTCTTTGCTATCTTATCCTCATCTATCACAAGATCCCACAGCACATCGCCCAGATTCCTCCATGCTGTTACTTCAAATAACGACTCTGTTGCAGTAAAACACGACTTCTCCCGCACAAGAACAATTAAACCAGCTAAGTGCTTACACTCTACTCCCCGCTTTTCTAAAAAGTGCTGTAAGAAATCTAGGGCTACTTCATACTCCATAACCGGTTATCCTGCACTACGGCAACGGTTATCCTGCACTAAGGCAAATCCTGCAGTAAGGCAAATCCTGCACTATGGCACATCCTGCACTATGGCAAATCCTGCACTATGGCACATCCTGCACTACGGCAAATCCTGCACTACGGCAAATCCTGCACTATGGCAAATCCTGCACTAAGGCAAATCCTGCACTACAGCAAATCCTGCACTATGGCACATCCTGCACTAAGGCAAATCCTGCACTATGGCACATCCTGCACTACGGCAAATCCTGCACTATGGCAAATCCTGAACTATGGCACATCCTGCACTACGGCAAATCCTGCACTATGGCAAATCCTGCACTACGGCAAATCCTGCACTATGGCAAATAAAAGCAATATGTACCTTACCCTGCAGACAGCAAGCAGCCTTTGCCCCTGTAGCCCTCGCAGAAATGGCGAACTAGCTAGTAGCTCAGGTCTTCGGAGACGACGCACCGACCGTAAAAGCAGTCATAAGTCGCTCTTGACCCCGCGGTCGCTGCAAACCAGTGCCCGTCTGCTTCAGCCGCCCTTTGCCGGTCCCTGTTCGGGCGCCAGATGTCGGGAGTTTCCCGATGATGTCGGGAGTTTCCCGATGCCAGGAGTTGACCGACGGTTCGCGGCTGAAGGAACGGATGCGTCCGACTCAATATGAGTGATAAAGCATAGTCCACTTTATTATTCAAGCAACACATATTTATACCGTTAGACCTAATACGCACCTACTTGTTAGATCCTAATTGGCTGAGCCTAAAACATACGTCTACTTGCAGTTTGAGCCTAACAGTTACTTTTGTTTATGTTCTTCTACTTGCAGTTTTAGCAGCTGTATAACTCCCTTCTACTTTGATCATAACTTCTTGTTATCTACATCCTCACTTCTCAAGGACGCCCAGTCCTTGCCACGTAGCCCTTATTTATTGCTTCGCTTGTAATTTTCCACAGGCCTGTCTTTGTCTCTCTCAGAACAAGCTCTGATCCATCAGCTGCACAGGACCACCCCAGGGGCCCGCATCCTGCCCTGCACAGGACCACCCCAGGGGCCCGCATCCTGCCTTCCCACAGGTGTAGGCAACAGTTCCTGAATTAAGGTATAATTAGATTGCAAGAGCTGGTGAGATGTGACTGGAGCCAAATAAGCAAAATCACATCTCGCGATTTCAGTGAGATTATAAACAGAAAAATTTGAGTGGTTTCTAGTATCTGTAACATCCTTTACGGATATAAAATCACAAGCTGTTCTCAAACATACACATCCCTTACCAATATCTATAATCACTGTTTCAGGGTTTTCGTCAGGGTGAGTCGCAAAATGACAAACATTTTGTTCAGTATCTAAACAGATATCCTGACCTCTGATTGTATTACCTTCACAGATGAACCCTTGTTGTTCTCGTACAACACAAGATTCCAAATCCACAGTTTGCCACTTCTGTCCCACCTTTTGGGCCTATACTTTATGCTCAAATGGATAGAGTATGGTTCCGTTGTGATTCAATCCTAATGCAATAACAGGGTAAATCGAATATATTGAAGCATTGTGTATAGTTAATACAAAAGTTGTGGCTGTACTTGTGATGGGATCGTAGGTAAAGTTTATCAAATTCCACCAGGACTGCAGTTTCTCTCTAAATTAATGGCACTATCTCAAATTATTTTTCGAATCTTGGTGGGAAGAGTGTCTTTTTCCCCTTCTCTTATGATTGAAGCAGCCACTGGTTGTGCCCACAGTTGTGCCTGGATGCAACTGAGAGCCAAAGATAGGTTATCTTGGACCACACCGAGTGCATCTATAATCAATTCATGGTCTCCCACATTCACCTTTTCCCATTTTGGTAATATATTTGACAACAGCCACTGGTTAGTTTCTAAAGCCAATAGGGAAGATTGCAAAGGCCATTGTAATTTAGCCAATCACTGATCGTAGTAGCCAATTTGTCTCCTGACGTATTTTGCTAATTTGCCTTTTTAAGGTCTGATTCATTCTTTCTATTTTTCCATTTGATTGAGGCCTCCAGGGGGTATGTAAATGTCAAGTAATTCCTAGAACTTTACTAATATTTTGTACTATTTCGGCAACAAAATGTGGGCCTCTATCAGAAGATATCTCAATAGGTACTCCAAATCCTGGAATTATTTCTTGTAACAACCATTTAATGACTTTTTTTGCTTGATTGGTCCGACAAGGAAAAGCTTCAGGCCATCCTGTAAAAGTATCAACCCCCACCAGAATGTATCGATACCCCTTTTGTCTGGGTAATTCTGAAAAACCGATTTGCCAATAGTCTCCAGGTTGCACTCCCGATTTCAAGGTTCCCATTGGAACTTTTCTCTTTATCACCGGATTGTTTCGCAAACAAATGTCACACTTGGCAGAAATTATTTTAGTCGTTTCTAACATTCTTATAGAGACCACATATCTCTTTAAAAAGGTGATTAATGCTTCTGGGCCCCAATGACACTCTTTATGTTTTGCCTGTAATATCTCTCTCATCAGAAGTGGTGGGATTACTACCTGTCCCTGAACTGTGACCCACCATCCTGCTAAATTCCTTTTTGCGTCTAATAACTTCCCTAATTTCTCATCTTCCTCCGAATATTTTGGTTTCTCTTTTGGTAGTGTAGTGTTTTTTTGTGGGAATTAATGCCATTTGCAAGGCATTCTTTTTTGCTATTCCTCTAGCTGCTGTATCAGCTAATCTGTTCCCTGTAGCTTCTTTCATATTTCCTGACTGATGTGCTTTACAGTGCATGATTGCCACCTTTGTCGGTCTCTGGACTGCTTCTAACAATTTCAATATTTCCTCTTTGTATTTGATGTTTGCCCCTTGAGAGGTTAATAGTCCTCTTTCTTTCCACAATATCCTATGGACATGCACTACACCAAAAAGCATATTTTGAATCAGTGCAAATATTTACTTTCTTTCCTTCGCTCAGTTCTAACGCCTTCGTCAAGGCTATCGGCTCTGCCTTTTGCGCTGAGGTATTGCTAGGCAAAGCATTAGCCTCTATGACCGATCTCTCTGTTGTTATCGCATATCTAGCGTAGCGAACTTCATTCTCTACAAAGCTGCTACCATCTGTGGACAGTTCCCAGTCAGGATCCTCCCATGGTGTGTCTTTCAGGTCTTGTCGGCTGGAATACACCTGCTTGACTGTAATTAAACAGTTATGTTTCAGTTGTCCTTCTTCCTGTACAGAATTCAGGAAAACTGCAGGGTTAACTAGGTTAGTTGTTTTTAGCATCACATCATCTTGCTCCGTCAATATTACTTGATACTTCATCATCCTGCTGGGAGAAAGCCAGTGACCCCCCTTTTTGTTCCAAAACAGTCACCACCATATGTGGTACATATACCACTATTGTCCATCCCAGAGTTAACTTTCGGGCTTCCTGTATGAGCATTACCGTAGCAGCGACTGCCCGAAGACAGGTGGGCCATCCTGTACTTACTGTGTCCAGTTGCTTGGAAAAGTACCCCACTGGTCGCTTCCAGCTTCCCATCCGTTGGGTCAGCACTCCCAGTGCCAGATGCTGCCTTTCATGAACAAACAACTGGAAATCTTTAGTCAAATTCGGAAGTCCCAAAGCAGGAGCAGTCATCAGGGCCTGTTTCAGATCTTTAAAGGCCCTTCATTGTTCTGGGCCCCACTCAAAGGGAGGCGTCCCTTTCTGGACCTCATACAATGGCTTAGCTATTAGAGCATAGTTCATGATCCGTAGCCTGCACCATCCAGTCATTCCCAGAAAGGCCCTCAATTCATGAACGTTTTTCGGTTCTGGTGTACTACAGATGGCTTCTTTTCGGTTTGTTCCCAACTGTCGTCGTCCTTTTGAAATTTCAAAGCCCAGATATATTACAATTGACTTGCTACTTGTGCTTTGTTTCTGGATACTTTGTACCCATTAAGTCCCAGAAAGTTTAAAAGGTCTATCGTTACCTTTATGCAGGTTGCTCTGTCCTCGGTGGCGATCAGTATATCATCCACGTATTGTAAAAGCAGATGACCAGGTAACTCTGGATTGCTTTGTTTCCACATCTCGAGCTCTTTTGCCAGCTGATTGCCGAAGATGGTCGGGCTAGTCTTAAATCCTTGTGGTAGTCTGGTCCACGTTAATTGCGTTCTTCGTTCTGTTTGTGGATTCTCCCACTCAAAGGCAAACAATTTTCTACTTTCCTTTTCCGGACGTATACAAAAGAAAGCATCTTTTAAATCAAGCACTGTAAACCACTGATGACTTTCCCTTAAAGCTGTTAAAAGGGTATATGGCTTCGCAACCACAGGATGAATGTTCTTTACTATCTGATTTATTGTCCTTAAATCCTGAACTAACCTGTGTTCCCCTGAAGGCTTCCTAACTGGTAAGATTGGAGTATTATATTCAGATTCACATTCTTCCAAAAGTCCACACTCCAAAAATTTACCAATTAATTTCTTAATTCCTTGTCTAGCTTCTGATTTTATTGGGTATTGTTTTATTCTTATTGGTTTGGCATGTTCCTTTAATTCAACCTTTACAGGCTGGGCTACCTTTGATCTTCCAGGTATTTCAGTGTTCCAGACCGTAGGTATCAATCACAGCCTCATCTACTTCTTGTGGTATTTCTTGCATTTTTGCTTTTTCCTGTATCATTAATATATCCCCTGTCTTTGATTCAGGTATTTTTAAATAGATGTCCCCTTTTTCAAAAATTATTTGTGCATTTAATTTAGAAAGCAGATCTCGTCCCAACAAGGGCATCGGACATTCTGGCATACATAGAAATTCATGTGTAATTACCTTCCTTCCAAATTTCAGATTAAGGGGTTTTAGGAATGGCCTTTCTTCCTGTTTCCCGGTCGCTCCAATTACATTTGCAGTTTTAGTTCCCAATTTCCCCCTACAGGTGTTCAAAACAGAATATGTTGCCCCAGTATCTACTAAAAATTCTACTGCAGAGTTTCCCAGCTTAATTGTAACCAGAGGCTCACCTGGGCCTCTCCCCAAAGCCCTGTCCCTGCTGAGCCCACAACCACCAGCCAGCACAGCGGTTGCTACCTAGTATGACGAATACTAGGGAATGAAGAGTAATAGTTGACCCTAAAAGCTCTTTGCTTACCATGGGTCTGTAAGCGTGCCAACAGGGTATGTCAAATGCTTACAGCGCAGAGGCAAGAGGTGACCGTACCACCACCCTAGGACATGAAGGAAGTTGACTGTAGTCCCGAGGCGCAGTGTGACGGATGCACGTGAGCCCTAGCCGTACTTTGGTTCAGGCTGACTAAGGAGCCCCAGGCCTCACGTCTGTGCCGTGCACTGGCGATAAGGAAAGCCCCTGTCTCCCGTACAAGGGAGTGAAGGTGCCTTGAAAAACTCTTGCGAAAGGTGCTTTCGAAAGCCAAGAGTGCAAGATAACCAAAGATCAGAACAAGAGACCAGAGCTAAAAGGAAGACATCTATCCTGTCTATGGTATTGACTAGCAGCCATCTACTTCACCCTATAAAGAGGACCATCAGGACGGGCCCAAGTTGAGCTCTCCCTCAACTGCAGCTGGACTGCACGCCGGGTGACTCTCCCCTTGAGCAGGGACGCCTCTCAAGGTTAGAGAGTCCTTACCTGAGACTAAGCGATCCTTCCTTACCCAAGGCGGAGAGATGCCTTGCCCATGACAGACCCTCGCTAAGTGATTGATAGCATGCTCAATTAATACGCAAGGACCACTACTAATCCATGGAGCTAAGCAATATTCTTAGAAACATTGTGTAGATTATGTCATGAGGCATAAACCGTTGTGCATGTCTGAGACTAAGATTGGATCGAGGGGCACCTGGGCTCCATTAGGAGTTCTGAGAGCAAGGGGGTCCACTCTGAACCTCGGGACTAGACGGGAGGGTCCTCCTTCCTCTTTGCGGCTCCGGTCTCTCTGAGAATCATTCTCCCTTGATTCTAACTCAGTTGCCTTTTGTATGTTTCTTCCATGCAGTAATTAATAAGGTGAACCTTGCCATCAAACTTCGAGAACCTTGTTAACCACTGTTGGACTTTGTTAAATTCCGTCAAACCTATTAAACTCTGTCCAAGCATTATTATTTTGCCTCACGAAACCATATGTCCGCTTCCCTCTTTTGAGGGAGGCACATTTCACTCATCTTTGACAGGCTGCACCTGCCCGCGTGCTCAGGGACAGCCTTGGGTGCCTTCACGGCCCAAAATCCCTGGGCATACCACAGGGCCCCCCACTGCTCCCTCAGGGAGGGGGCACCAGTGCCCGGGAGGCATGGAGATGGGCTGGGACGTGGAGATGGGTTGGGACGTGGAGACGGGGGTCAGACCCAGCACAGCAGCAGGCAGGCTGAGGCATCTCCATCTCTGGAGACCTGCGCTGGTCCTGGACATGCGCACCCATGGCGGACACACCCCCAGTAGACATGGACACCCACCCATGTGACATGACAGCAAGAAGAAACACACCCGTTGTGCAATAATTCCAGCTTTATTCATGGAGCCAGGGCCGCACTGGTGTGGCGGCGCGGAGGCGGTGGTGGCCGGGGCTCGTGGGGACACTGGCTCCGCAGACGCCCAGCGCTGGGATCGTTTCAGCGGTGGCGCCTGCGTGTCCCCTGCCGCCGGCGGCTCTTGCCGTACCGGCGGCTGCGTGCCCCAGGCCGTCGTTGCCTCCTCCCATACTGGCGGCGAGGGCGGCTCTTGTAAGGTCCCGGGCTGCGGCGGCGGCGCCGGCTCCTGCTGCGAGCCCCGCTGCGCCAGGACCGGGCCATGGTGTGTCTGGCCGCCCTGTCCTGCCGGCTGGTCCTGGCTCTGCACCCCCCACCCCCCTTTTTATAGGAGTGTCGGGGCGAGGCCCTTTATGACACGGACGCATGACGGGGCCAGCCTCACTAGTGACGTCACAATGTCCCCACGGTGACGCCCGGCCGCATGCAGGCTCCGTGGCTACCGGCCGGCGCCAGCCCGCGGGAGGAGCGCGGCTGCCCCGTGGCAGCGACGTCCCCGTCTCAGCACCACCATGTGCCGGTGGGTCTCTGGTCAACATTCCGGTGCAGGAGACGCAAGGAGTCCCGCGGCCGGCCATCAGAGCATGCAGGGCCGTGGGAGGAGGCAGCAGAGGGGCAGCAGTGCCAGCTGCTTTGCCGGTGGTGGCGTCGGTGGTGGTGGTGCTGGCTGGTACCACCTTTAAGGGGTCCCAGCTCTCGGTCCTTGTGGCCAGGGGTGGGAGCGGTGACGGCCTACGGCGCTGATGATGAGGCCATTGCTCGGGAGAGCAGCCAGCTAGATGCCCAGGAAGAGCCAGGAGTACAAGAGCTGCAGCTCCCGCATGTCTGCCAACGCCAGGAGGAGGAACTGGGTGATGGAGCTGCTGTTGGACATCTGCTGCCTCTGGGCGTGGGGCACTGTCCTAGAGGGAAAAGACAGGGACAGCTTCGGAGAGACTTCTCGAAGCAACATCAAAGCCATTTCTCATAGAAACCCCCCCAAACTGTCTCTCTCCATTCGGGAAGAGCTTTGGCAGGTCCCTTTCACGAGCTCTGCTTGGTGCTGCCTGAGGGTGCCTCAGGGAGCAGGCGGCTCTGCCGTGGGCTCTGCAGGAGTCAGTCCTGCCCTACAGCAATGGGAAACAGGAACAGGGTCTGATCTCAGGTGAAAGCCACTCGTGATATGCAAGAGCTTTTCAGCATTGTCAGCCCCAATTCACCTGACCGCAGAGCAGAGCTGTGGGGATTTTGTTTCTGATTGTTGTCTTTATTATTATTCCAAATGGGAAAAAAGGACTTTTGTCGGAGCAGTTGAATGTCTTGAGAAAACACACCAGGGGCAACCGTTGAGCCACGGGGTGGTGTGAGAGATGGAACGGTGAAACTTTTGTCTGTGTGATTGGCTGTGTGCCTCTATCCTATCGCTACTATTTTCCACTTTTGATAATAAAAAGCTCTTCTAGGCGTACGGCATTTGACCTCGTTTGTGTCTTAATCTCGTTCTCGGGAACCTATTGAAACCTCCTTCGACATTGGATCGGGACAGTGGGTACGGACAGTCTTTTCCCTTTCTCCACCTAAAATGGAGTGAGAACTCAGGGACCCCGGACCGAATGTGAAGGGAGTGTGTCTGGCTGATCGAGGGACTCCTTCCAGAAGTACTGGCAACACCAATATGTTGTCCATGCAGAAACAGAGCGTTTCACTGACGACGGTCGCCCTTCTCTGTACCAGTGCAGGGAGCTCAACACCTCCGAGTGTGACTGGCTGTGTGAAAGGGTGAGCAGTGGGAAGCACAGTCCTGGGCAGGGAGTGTTTTAGGGCGCTGGACTCCATGTGAGACACAAACATTGTTTTTATTCTTAGAGGCCTGATTATGACAGAATGGTTCAGAAAATGTCAAAAAACCACAATGAAGCAACGAAGAAACGAAGGAAACAATGTAAAGGGAAGGAAATGTTCAACTTCACTTCTCAACGTCTAAAACTCTTGGTGTTCTTATCCTCCTTGTTTTGCTTTGCTTTTCTATACTGGTCTTTGGAAGGAAAGTATGTGATGTTTTGGTTTTAAAAGAAAAGGCATCTCCAGCGCCAGGGTGCAGGATGCAGGTGCAGGGACACAGATCCCTGGTGGTAGTGTAGGTGCCCTGGGACCCTCTGCCCAGGCTCCACCTGCGTCTCCCAGGACGCTTATCATCAGACAGCAGAGCTCTGCCTGAAAATCTGAGGCATTTTTACACAGTTATTAATTTGTATCATTTCTTTTGCTTGCTTGCCGTTAGGAAAATCCCTTCTGTGCCTCTTTACAGCCACTTCTCTAAGCAAAGCAGGTGGGAGCTGCTACAAAGGAGCTGTAACTTCCAGCTGCAGACCTCACGGGAGGAGTCTGATGTAAGGAAAAGGGATGGAATTCCCAGGTGGCCAATGAGAGAAATGGCAGGGTTGGGCAAGTGAGGAGCATGGTTGTCTACACAGTGTGCCAGACCTCAAGGAACTGTTTCTCCTGCCTGTCCAGATCTCCTGGAGGAGACACCGTGGATCAATAGCTATTGGAGAATGCTGCTATCTATCACCTCTTCTTTAAACTCAAAAGTCATAAAAGATACCCTTGAAAATTAAGAAAAATCCATTTTTAATAGGTGCTCTTTGAAATCTTCCTCCTGAACTACACTATGAAAGCTCTCCAATTATCTGTACAAGTCGTGAAGACTTGAAGAAAATTGCGAAGGGGATATGGGTCTTCAGGGCTTTCTGCATTGTAACGAGCCCCAGGGGGCATTTGGGGCTGAGCCCTTGAACCTCAGCTACTGAGAGGAGATTGCACAAGCCTTTCCACAAGTCCAAGTCAGAAGCTAAACCCAAAGTATCCTGAAGCATTAAGGAGCCCCACTGAGGGCCATTACTGACAAAGGCTGCCCCCAGGCACTCCTTAGAGCAGATAATTGGAGGCCATGATTGCAGGTAGGCAAAGGTCATGTGCAGGCAGCTCAGATGCTGAAAAAACCTAATAAATGAGAGTGTGGACTCTCAAAATGTGGCTTTGGGCCTTCAGAATGGGGTTTTGCTCCTAAAAACTGGGCTTTGGAAAAGAGATTGAGACTTGGAACCCAGAAATTAGGTTTTGTGCCCTCAAACGATGCGTCGGTACAAAAACTTAAGTCTTTGCTTACTAGAAATGGGTCGTGGGAGGCTCAAAATAGGCTTTGGGCTCTCCAAATTGTGGCCCGAATCCTGAAAATGAGGCTTTGGTCCCTGAAAAGGAGGCTTGGAAAGCTACAGATGAGCCTTTGGACCCTAAAACTGAGGCTTTGGACCTTCACAATCAGACTTTGGGTCTTAAAAATGAAACTCTGTGCCCTTAAAATCATAGAATTGTAGAAATATGGAATCGTTTAAGTCTCTGAACCTTAAAAAGGGGGGTTGGAACTTATAAATGAGAGTTCGTACCCTAAAAAGGAGGGGTTTGGAACCATACAAATGCGGCTTTCAACCGTACAATCAAAGTTTGGACTCAGAAAATGAGACTTGGGACAAAGTGCCACCCCCCCATCCCTTGGCAATGACAGGGACTCACAGGTGAGGGTGGCGGCCCTCCTGCAGGGCCGGGCACTGGCGGCGGCTGGGAGGAGAGGGGTGCAGAGGTGGCGCCGGGCGGCCTCGCTGTCGCACAACTCGTGGAGGCAGCGGCAGGTCTGGCCCAGTCTCAGCGGCGGGGGGGGCAGCGTCAGGCAGGAGATGATGAGCAGCAGCTGTGGGGAGAGAGGTGGGGAGAGCATCAACCCTGGGACCCCCCTGCTTTGAGGGGGGGACCCCAGCCCCGCCATCCCCCCCTACTCAACTCACCACCTCAGGTGGGAGATGCTGGATGGCAGCCGGGCCTTCCCCCTCCTCACCACCCTTTGTTGTAAATATTCTCATTTTTTTAATCAAAACATGATTTTGTCTATATAGAAGAGGTTAAATTTAATTAATAAATAAATAAGTTAGGATTGTTAAGTTAGAAACAATAACCATAGGAACCTCACCAGGGAGTCGCCGTTCCGTACTGAGGAACTAACAGTAACGAGATGGAGCGATGAAGAATTGAATAGAAAAGTTTCGTTTGAGTCCTGTGACAGTGTGACCTGATATGCACCAGTGATGCTGCTTGAAAATCCCCTTACCCTTCCCATCTTGATATGAATATCAAGAATGCCAATCAATAGATATTAATAGAAATAACCATTGGTTGTTCCTAGGCATGGAAATTGACAGAAGAGTATAAGCTAGAAAGTGATTAATAAAAAGACTGAATTAGATATATATTTTCTAGAAGGGTATCTAGGTAAAATCTATCTCTGATTTCATCATAAACTAGCTATGAACAATGTAGCATTGTGAAGAGGTAGAATTTGCTTGTCAAGAGAATGGTAAGTTGTAGGCCTGGTCAGTAAACCGAGGAAAACTTAAGAAGATTCCAAGAATGGGATTTTGCAACCAACCTGAGCACTCGCAAAGATTGGGTTCAACTGAAGGACACCATGAGGAAGACTATGGACGACCACCAGAGGACCTTAGACGACCACCTGTGTACCTGAAGGCGCAAGCGTCATGAGCATTTACATATATTAATGAGTTCTCAGAAATTGTATGAATATGTTAATTGTTTCTTGGAAAATATGATGAATATGTATATTTTGATTGTATATAACTTGGGGAGCGGAGAAACTAAGCACGCACACTAGGTGGAGCGATCCCCTGTGCGTCCAGCGCTGCAATAAAGAAGTGCCTGCTCACCTACATACATTGTGTAGATGAGTTTTTATATTACTCTTCTCTTTCACATTGTGGTGTACAGTTATTAAAGTTCTTTGCCCGTTTTCCTTGACCTTTTTCAAAATTTTGATTAAATCTTGGTGTTGTAGCAATTGTTTCACTAAAGTGAGATTCATTCCAATGGGTGTAGGCAACAGTTCCTGAATTAAGGTATAATTAGATTGCAAGAGCTGGCGAGATGTGACTGGAGCCAAATAAGCAAAATCACATCTCGCGATTTCAGTGAGATTATAAACAGAAAAATTTGAGTGGTTTCTAGTATCTGTAACATCCTTTACGGATATAAAATCACAAGCTGTTCTCAAACATACACATCCCTTACCAATATCTATAATCACTGTTTCAGGGTTTTCGTCAGGGTGAGTCGCAAAATGACAAACATTTTGTTCAGTATCTAAACAGATATCCTGACCTCTGATTGTATTACCTTCACAGATGAACCCTTGTTGTTCTCGTACAACACAAGATTCCAAATCCACAGTTTGCCACTTCTGTCCCACCTTTTGGGCCTATACTTTATGCTCAAATGGATAGAGTATGGTTCCGTTGTGATTCAATCCTAATGCAATAACAGGGTAAATCGAATATATTGAAGCATTGTGTATAGTTAATACAAAAGTTGTGGCTGTACTTGTGATGGGATCGTAGGTAAAGTTTATCAAATTCCACCAGGACTGCAGTTTCTCTCTAAATTAATGGCACTATCTCAAATTATTTTTCGAATCTTGGTGGGAAGAGTGTCTTTTTCCCCTTCTCTTATGATTGAAGCAGCCACTGGTTGTGCCCACAGTTGTGCCTGGATGCAACTGAGAGCCAAAGATAGGTTATCTTGGACCACACCGAGTGCATCTATAATCAATTCATGGTCTCCCACATTCACCTTTTCCCATTTTGGTAATATATTTGACAACAGCCACTGGTTAGTTTCTAAAGCCAATAGGGAAGATTGCAAAGGCCATTGTAATTTAGCCAATCACTGATCGTAGTAGCCAATTTGTCTCCTGACGTATTTTGCTAATTTGCCTTTTTAAGGTCTGATTCATTCTTTCTATTTTTCCATTTGATTGAGGCCTCCAGGGGGTATGTAAATGTCAAGTAATTCCTAGAACTTTACTAATATTTTGTACTATTTCGGCAACAAAATGTGGGCCTCTATCAGAAGATATCTCAATAGGTACTCCAAATCCTGGAATTATTTCTTGTAACAACCATTTAATGACTTTTTTTGCTTGATTGGTCCGACAAGGAAAAGCTTCAGGCCATCCTGTAAAAGTATCAACCCCCACCAGAATGTATCGATACCCCTTTTGTCTGGGTAATTCTGAAAAACCGATTTGCCAATAGTCTCCAGGTTGCACTCCCGATTTCAAGGTTCCCATTGGAACTTTTCTCTTTATCACCGGATTGTTTCGCAAACAAATTTCACACTTGGCAGAAATTATTTTAGTCGTTTCTAACATTCTTATAGAGACCACATATCTCTTTAAAAAGGTGATTAATGCTTCTGGGCCCCAATGACACTCTTTATGTTTTGCCTGTAATATCTCTCTCATCAGAAGTGGTGGGATTACTACCTGTCCCTGAACTGTGACCCACCATCCTGCTAAATTCCTTTTTGCGTCTAATAACTTCCCTAATTTCTCATCTTCCTCCGAATATTTTGGTTTCTCTTTTGGTAGTGTAGTGTTTTTTTGTGGGAATTAATGCCATTTGCAAGGCATTCTTTTTTGCTATTCCTCTAGCTGCTGTATCAGCTAATCTGTTCCCTGTAGCTTCTTTCATATTTCCTGACTGATGTGCTTTACAGTGCATGATTGCCACCTTTGTCGGTCTCTGGACTGCTTCTAACAATTTCAATATTTCCTCTTTGTATTTGATGTTTGCCCCTTGAGAGGTTAATAGTCCTCTTTCTTTCCACAATATCCTACGGACATGCACTACACCAAAAAGCATATTTTGAATCAGTGCAAATATTTACTTTCTTTCCTTCGCTCAGTTCTAACGCCTTCGTCAAGGCTATCGGCTCTGCCTTTTGCGCTGAGGTATTGCTAGGCAAAGCATTAGCCTCTATGACCGATCTCTCTGTTGTTATCGCATATCTAGCGTAGCGAACTTCATTCTCTACAAAGCTGCTACCATCTGTGGACAGTTCCCAGTCAGGATCCTCCCATGGTGTGTCTTTCAGGTCTTGTCGGCTGGAATACACCTGCTCGACTGTAATTAAACAGTTATGTTTCAGTTGTCCTTCTTCCTGTACAGAATTCAGGAAAACTGCAGGGTTAACTAGGTTAGTTGTTTGTAGCATCACATCATCTTGCTCCGTCAATATTACTTGATACTTCATCATCCTGCTGGGAGAAAGCCAGTGACCCCCCTTTTTGTTCCAAAACAGTCACCACCATATGTGGTACATATACCACTATTGTCCGTCCCAGAGTTAACTTTCGGGCTTCCTGTATGAGCATTACCGTAGCAGCGACTGCCCGAAGACAGGTGGGCCATCCTGTACTTACTGTGTCCAGTTGCTTGGAAAAGTACCCCACTGGTCGCTTCCAGCTTCCCATCCGTTGGGTCAGCACTCCCAGTGCCAGATGCTGCCTTTCATGAACAAACAACTGGAAATCTTTAGTCAAATTCGGAAGTCCCAAAGCAGGAGCAGTCATCAGGGCCTGTTTCAGATCTTTAAAGGCCCTTCATTGTTCTGGGCCCCACTCAAAGGGAGGCGTCCCTTTCTGGACCTCATACAATGGCTTAGCTATTAGAGCATAGTTCATGATCCGTAGCCTGCACCATCCAGTCATTCCCAGAAAGGCCCTCAATTCATGAACGTTTTTCGGTTCTGGTGTACTACAGATGGCTTCTTTTCGGTTTGTTCCCAACTGTCGTCGTCCTTTTGAAATTTCAAAGCCCAGATATATTACAATTGACTTGCTACTTGTGCTTTGTTTCTGGATACTTTGTACCCATTAAGTCCCAGAAAGTTTAAAAGGTCTATCGTTACCTTTATGCAGGTTGCTCTGTCCTCGGTGGCGATCAGTATATCATCCACGTATTGTAAAAGCAGATGACCAGGTAACTCTGGATTGCTTTGTTTCCACATCTCGAGCTCTTTTGCCAGCTGATTGCCGAAGATGGTCGGGCTAGTCTTAAATCCTTGTGGTAGTCTGGTCCACGTTAATTGCGTTCTTCGTTCTGTTTGTGGATTCTCCCACTCAAAGGCAAACAATTTTCTACTTTCCTTTTCCGGACGTATACAAAAGAAAGCATCTTTTAAATCAAGCACTGTAAACCACTGATGACTTTCCCTTAAAGCTGTTAAAAGGGTATATGGCTTCGCAACCACAGGATGAATGTTCTTTACTATCTGATTTATTGTCCTTAAATCCTGAACTAACCTGTGTTCCCCTGAAGGCTTCCTAACCGGTAAGATTGGAGTATTATATTCAGATTCACATTCTTCCAAAAGTCCACACTCCAAAAATTTACCAATTAATTTCTTAATTCCTTGTCTAGCTTCTGATTTTATTGGGTATTGTTTTATTCTTATTGGTTTGGCATGTTCCTTTAATTCAACCTTTACAGGCTGGGCTACCTTTGATCTTCCAGGTATTTCAGTGTTCCAGACCGTAGGTATCAATCACAGCCTCATCTACTTCTTGTGGTATTTCTTGCATTTTTGCTTTTTCCTGTATCATTAATATATCCCCTGTCTTTGATTCAGGTATTTTTAAATAGATGTCCCCTTTTTCAAAAATTATTTGTGCATTTAATTTAGAAAGCAGATCTCGTCCCAACAAGGGCATCGGACATTCTGGCATACATAGAAATTCATGTGTAATTACCTTCCTTCCAAATTTCAGATTAAGGGGTTTTAGGAATGGCCTTTCTTCCTGTTTCCCGGTCGCTCCAATTACATTTGCAGTTTTAGTTCCCAATTTCCCCCTACAGGTGTTCAAAACAGAATATGTTGCCCCAGTATCTACTAAAAATTCTACTGCAGAGTTTCCCAGCTTAATTGTAACCAGAGGCTCACCTGGGCCTCTCCCCAAAGCCCTGTCCCTGCTGAGCCCACAACCACCAGCCAGCACAGCGGTTGCTACCTAGTATGACGAATACTAGGGAATGAAGAGTAATAGTTGACCCTAAAAGCTCTTTGCTTACCATGGGTCTGTAAGCGTGCCAACAGGGTATGTCAAATGCTTACAGCGCAGAGGCAAGAGGTGACCGTACCACCACCCTAGGACATGAAGGAAGTTGACTGTAGTCCCGAGGCGCAGTGTGACGGATGCACGTGAGCCCTAGCCGTACTTTGGTTCAGGCTGACTAAGGAGCCCCAGGCCTCACGTCTGTGCCGTGCACTGGCGATAAGGAAAGCCCCTGTCTCCCGTACAAGGGAGTGAAGGTGCCTTGAAAAACTCTTGCGAAAGGTGCTTTCGAAAGCCAAGAGTGCAAGATAACCAAAGATCAGAACAAGAGACCAGAGCTAAAAGGAAGACATCTATCCTGTCTATGGTATTGACTAGCAGCCATCTACTTCACCCTATAAAGAGGACCATCAGGATGGGCCCAAGTTGAGCTCTCCCTCAACTGCAGCTGGACTGCACGCCGGGTGACTCTCCCCTTGAGCAGGGACGCCTCTCAAGGTTAGAGAGTCCTTACCTGAGACTAAGCGATCCTTCCTTACCCAAGGCGGAGAGATGCCTTGCCCATGACAGACCCTCGCTAAGTGATTGATAGCATGCTCAATTAATACGCAAGGACCACTACTAATCCATGGAGCTAAGCAATATTCTTAGAAACATTGTGTAGATTATGTCATGAGGCATAAACCGTTGTGCATGTCTGAGACTAAGATTGGATCGAGGGGCACCTGGGCTCCATTAGGAGTTCTGAGAGCAAGGGGGTCCACTCTGAACCTCGGGACTAGACGGGAGGGTCCTCCTTCCTCTTTGCGGCTCCGGTCTCTCTGAGAATCATTCTCCCTTGATTCTAACTCAGTTGCCTTTTGTATGTTTCTTCCATGCAGTAATTAATAAGGTGAACCTTGCCATCAAACTTCGAGAACCTTGTTAACCACTGTTGGACTTTGTTAAATTCCGTCAAACCTATTAAACTCTGTCCAAGCATTATTATTTTGCCTCACGAAACCATATGTCCGCTTCCCTCTTTTGAGGGAGGCACATTTCACTCATCTTTGACAGGCTGCACCTGCCCGCGTGCTCAGGGACAGCCTTGGGTGCCTTCACGGCCCAAAATCCCTGGGCATACCACAGGGCCCCCCACTGCTCCCTCAGGGAGGGGGCACCAGTGCCCGGGAGGCATGGAGATGGGCTGGGACGTGGAGATGGGTTGGGACGTGGAGACGGGGGTCAGACCCAGCACAGCAGCAGGCAGGCTGAGGCATCTCCATCTCTGGAGACCTGCGCTGGTCCTGGACATGCGCACCCATGGCGGACACACCCCCAGCAGACATGGACACCCACCCATGTGACATGACAGCAAGAAGAAACACACCCGTTGTGCAATAATTCCAGCTTTATTCATGGAGCCAGGGCCGCACTGGTGTGGCGGCGCGGAGGCGGTGGTGGCCGGGCCTCGTGGGGACACTGGCTCCGCAGACGCCCAGCGCTGGGATCGTTTCAGCGGTGGCGCCTGCGTGTCCCCTGCCGCCGGCGGCTCTTGCCGTACCGGCGGCTGCGTGCCCCAGGCCGTCGTTGCCTCCTCCCATACCGGCGGCGAGGGCGGCTCTTGTAAGGTCCCGGGCTGCGGCGGCGGCGCCGGCTCCTGCTGCGAGCCCCGCTGCGCCAGGACCGGGCCATGGTGTGTCTGGCCGCCCTGTCCTGCCGGCTGGTCCTGGCTCTGCACCCCCCACCCCCCTTTTTATAGGAGTGTCGGGGCGAGGCCCTTTATGACACGGACGCATGACGGGGCCAGCCTCACTAGTGACGTCACAATGTCCCCACGGTGACGCCCGGCCGCATGCAGGCTCCGTGGCTACCGGCCGGCGCCAGCCCGCGGGAGGAGCGCGGCTGCCCCGTGGCAGCGACGTCCCCGTCTCAGCACCACCATGTGCCGGTGGGTCTCTGGTCAACATTCCGGTGCAGGAGACGCAAGGAGTCCCGCGGCCGGCCATCAGAGCATGCAGGGCCGTGGGAGGAGGCAGCAGAGGGGCAGCAGTGCCAGCTGCTTTGCCGGCGGTGGCGTCGGTGGTGGTGGTGCTGGCTGGTACCACCTTTAAGGGGTCCCAGCTCTCGGTCCTTGTGGCCAGGGGTGGGAGCGGTGACGGCCTACGGCGCTGATGATGAGGCCATTGCTCGGGAGAGCAGCCAGCTAGATGCCCAGGAAGAGCCAGGAGTACAAGAGCTGCAGCTCCCGCATGTCTGCCAACGCCAGGAGGAGGAACTGGGTGATGGAGCTGCTGTTGGACATCTGCTGCCTCTGGGCGTGGGGCACTGTCCTAGAGGGAAAAGACAGGGACAGCTTCGGAGAGACTTCTCGAAGCAACATCAAAGCCATTTCTCATAGAAACCCCCCCAAACTGTCTCTCTCCATTCGGGAAGAGCTTTGGCAGGTCCCTTTCACGAGCTCTGCTTGGTGCTGCCTGAGGGTGCCTCAGGGAGCAGGCGGCTCTGCCGTGGGCTCTGCAGGAGTCAGTCCTGCCCTACAGCAATGGGAAACAGGAACAGGGTCTGATCTCAGGTGAAAGCCACTCGTGATATGCAAGAGCTTTTCAGCATTGTCAGCCCCAATTCACCTGACCGCAGAGCAGAGCTGTGGGGATTTTGTTTCTGATTGTTGTCTTTATTATTATTCCAAATGGGAAAAAAGGACTTTTGTCGGAGCAGTTGAATGTCTTGAGAAAACACACCAGGGGCAACCGTTGAGCCACGGGGTGGTGTGAGAGACGGAACGGTGAAACTTTTGTCTGTGTGATTGGCTGTGTGCCTCTATCCTATCGCTACTATTTTCCACTTTTGATAATAAAAAGCTCTTCTAGGCGTACGGCATTTGACCTCGTTTGTGTCTTAATCTCGTTCTCGGGAACCTATTGAAACCTCCTTCGACATTGGATCGGGACAGTGGGTACGGACAGTCTTTTCCCTTTCTCCACCTAAAATGGAGTGAGAACTCAGGGACCCCGGACCGAATGTGAAGGGAGTGTGTCTGGCTGATCGAGGGACTCCTTCCAGAAGTACTGGCAACACCAATATGTTGTCCATGCAGAAACAGAGCGTTTCACTGACGACGGTCGCCCTTCTCTGTACCAGTGCAGGGAGCTCAACACCTCCGAGTGTGACTGGCTGTGTGAAAGGGTGAGCAGTGGGAAGCACAGTCCTGGGCAGGGAGTGTTTTAGGGCGCTGGACTCCATGTGAGACACAAACATTGTTTTTATTCTTAGAGGCCTGATTATGACAGAATGGTTCAGAAAATGTCAAAAAACCACAATGAAGCAACGAAGAAACGAAGGAAACAATGTAAAGGGAAGGAAATGTTCAACTTCACTTCTCAACGTCTAAAACTCTTGGTGTTCTTATCCTCCTTGTTTTGCTTTGCTTTTCTATACTGGTCTTTGGAAGGAAAGTATGTGATGTTTTGGTTTTAAAAGAAAAGGCATCTCCAGCGCCAGGGTGCAGGATGCAGGTGCAGGGACACAGATCCCTGGTGGTAGTGTAGGTGCCCTGGGACCCTCTGCCCAGGCTCCACCTGCGTCTCCCAGGACGCTTATCATCAGACAGCAGAGCTCTGCCTGAAAATCTGAGGCATTTTTACACAGTTATTAATTTGTATCATTTCTTTTGCTTGCTTGCCGTTAGGAAAATCCCTTCTGTGCCTCTTTACAGCCACTTCTCTAAGCAAAGCAGGTGGGAGCTGCTACAAAGGAGCTGTAACTTCCAGCTGCAGACCTCACGGGAGGAGTCTGATGTAAGGAAAAGGGATGGAATTCCCAGGTGGCCAATGAGAGAAATGGCAGGGTTGGGCAAGTGAGGAGCATGGTTGTCTACACAGTGTGCCAGACCTCAAGGAACTGTTTCTCCTGCCTGTCCAGATCTCCTGGAGGAGACACCGTGGATCAATAGCTATTGGAGAATGCTGCTATCTATCACCTCTTCTTTAAACTCAAAAGTCATAAAAGATACCCTTGAAAATTAAGAAAAATCCATTTTTAATAGGTGCTCTTTGAAATCTTCCTCCTGAACTACACTATGAAAGCTCTCCAATTATCTGTACAAGTCGTGAAGACTTGAAGAAAATTGCGAAGGGGATATGGGTCTTCAGGGCTTTCTGCATTGTAACGAGCCCCAGGGGGCATTTGGGGCTGAGCCCTTGAACCTCAGCTACTGAGAGGAGATTGCACAAGCCTTTCCACAAGTCCAAGTCAGAAGCTAAACCCAAAGTATCCTGAAGCATTAAGGAGCCCCACTGAGGGCCATTACTGACAAAGGCTGCCCCCAGGCACTCCTTAGAGCAGATAATTGGAGGCCATGATTGCAGGTAGGCAAAGGTCATGTGCAGGCAGCTCAGATGCTGAAAAAACCTAATAAATGAGAGTGTGGACTCTCAAAATGTGGCTTTGGGCCTTCAGAATGGGGTTTTGCTCCTAAAAACTGGGCTTTGGAAAAGAGATTGAGACTTGGAACCCAGAAATTAGGTTTTGTGCCCTCAAACGATGCGTCGGTACAAAAACTTAAGTCTTTGCTTACTAGAAATGGGTCGTGGGAGGCTCAAAATAGGCTTTGGGCTCTCCAAATTGTGGCCCGAATCCTGAAAATGAGGCTTTGGTCCCTGAAAAGGAGGCTTGGAAAGCTACAGATGAGCCTTTGGACCCTAAAACTGAGGCTTTGGACCTTCACAATCAGACTTTGGGTCTTAAAAATGAAACTCTGTGCCCTTAAAATCATAGAATTGTAGAAATATGGAATCGTTTAAGTCTCTGAACCTTAAAAAGGGGGGTTGGAACTTATAAATGAGAGTTCGTACCCTAAAAAGGAGGGGTTTGGAACCATACAAATGCGGCTTTCAACCGTACAATCAAAGTTTGGACTCAGAAAATGAGACTTGGGACAAAGTGCCACCCCCCCATCCCTTGGCAATGACAGGGACTCACAGGTGAGGGTGGCGGCCCTCCTGCAGGGCTGGGCACTGGCGGCGGCTGGGAGGAGAGGGGTGCAGAGGTGGCGCCGGGCGGCCTCGCTGTCGCACAACTCGTGGAGGCAGCGGCAGGTCTGGCCCAGTCTCAGCGGCGGGGGGGGCAGCGTCAGGCAGGAGATGATGAGCAGCAGCTGTGGGGAGAGAGGTGGGGAGAGCATCAACCCTGGGACCCCCCTGCTTTGAGGGGGGGACCCCAGCCCTGCCATCCCCCCCTACTCAACTCACCACCTCAGGTGGGAGATGCTGGATGGCAGCCGGGCCTTCCCCCTCCTCACCACCCTTTGTTGTAAATATTCTCATTTTTTTAATCAAAACATGATTTTGTCTATATAGAAGAGGTTAAATTTAATTAATAAATAAATAAGTTAGGATTGTTAAGTTAGAAACAATAACCATAGGAACCTCACCAGGGAGTCGCCGTTCCGTACTGAGGAACTAACAGTAACGAGATGGAGCGATGAAGAATTGAATAGAAAAGTTTCGTTTGAGTCCTGTGACAGTGTGACCTGATATGCACCAGTGATGCTGCTTGAAAATCCCCTTACCCTTCCCATCTTGATATGAATATCAAGAATGCCAATCAATAGATATTAATAGAAATGACCATTGATTGTTCCTAGGCATGGAAATTGACAGAAGAGTATAAGCTAGAAAGTGATTAATAAAAAGACTGAATTAGATATATATTTTCTAGAAGGGTATCTAGGTAAAATCTATCTCTGATTTCATCATAAACTAGCTATGAACAATGTAGCATTGTGAAGAGGTAGAATTTGCTTGTCAAGAGAATGGTAAGTTGTAGGCCTGGTCAGTAAACCGAGGAAAACTTAAGAAGATTCCAAGAATGGGATTTTGCAACCAACCTGAGCACTCGCAAAGATTGGGTTCAACTGAAGGACACCATGAGGAAGACTATGGACGACCACCAGAGGACCTTAGACGACCACCTGTGTACCTGAAGGCGCAAGCGTCATGAGCATTTACATATATTAATGAGTTCTCAGAAATTGTATGAATATGTTAATTGTTTCTTGGAAAATATGATGAATATGTATATTTTGATTGTATATAACTTGGGGAGC
Organism: Gavia stellata; assembly: GCF_030936135.1. Lineage (NCBI taxonomy): Eukaryota > Metazoa > Chordata > Aves > Gaviiformes > Gaviidae > Gavia > Gavia stellata. The sequence continues at coordinate 132,514 of NW_026777079.1, forward strand.
GGAGAAACTAAGCACGCACACTAGGTGGAGCGATCCCCTGTGCGTCCAGCGCTGCAATAAAGAAGTGCCTGCTCACCTACATACATTGTGTAGATGAGTTTTTATATTACTCTTCTCTTTCACATTGTGGTGTACAGTTATTAAAGTTCTTTGCCCGTTTTCCTTGACCTTTTTCAAAATTTTGATTAAATCTTGGTGTTGTAGCAATTGTTTCACTAAAGTGAGATTCATTCCAATGGGTGTAGGCAACAGTTCCTGAATTAAGGTATAATTAGATTGCAAGAGCTGGCGAGATGTGACTGGAGCCAAATAAGCAAAATCACATCTCGCGATTTCAGTGAGATTATAAACAGAAAAATTTGAGTGGTTTCTAGTATCTGTAACATCCTTTACGGATATAAAATCACAAGCTGTTCTCAAACATACACATCCCTTACCAATATCTATAATCACTGTTTCAGGGTTTTCGTCAGGGTGAGTCGCAAAATGACAAACATTTTGTTCAGTATCTAAACAGATATCCTGACCTCTGATTGTATTACCTTCACAGATGAACCCTTGTTGTTCTCGTACAACACAAGATTCCAAATCCACAGTTTGCCACTTCTGTCCCACCTTTTGGGCCTATACTTTATGCTCAAATGGATAGAGTATGGTTCCGTTGTGATTCAATCCTAATGCAATAACAGGGTAAATCGAATATATTGAAGCATTGTGTATAGTTAATACAAAAGTTGTGGCTGTACTTGTGATGGGATCGTAGGTAAAGTTTATCAAATTCCACCAGGACTGCAGTTTCTCTCTAAATTAATGGCACTATCTCAAATTATTTTTCGAATCTTGGTGGGAAGAGTGTCTTTTTCCCCTTCTCTTATGATTGAAGCAGCCACTGGTTGTGCCCACAGTTGTGCCTGGATGCAACTGAGAGCCAAAGATAGGTTATCTTGGACCACACCGAGTGCATCTATAATCAATTCATGGTCTCCCACATTCACCTTTTCCCATTTTGGTAATATATTTGACAACAGCCACTGGTTAGTTTCTAAAGCCAATAGGGAAGATTGCAAAGGCCATTGTAATTTAGCCAATCACTGATCGTAGTAGCCAATTTGTCTCCTGACGTATTTTGCTAATTTGCCTTTTTAAGGTCTGATTCATTCTTTCTATTTTTCCATTTGATTGAGGCCTCCAGGGGGTATGTAAATGTCAAGTAATTCCTAGAACTTTACTAATATTTTGTACTATTTCGGCAACAAAATGTGGGCCTCTATCAGAAGATATCTCAATAGGTACTCCAAATCCTGGAATTATTTCTTGTAACAACCATTTAATGACTTTTTTTGCTTGATTGGTCCGACAAGGAAAAGCTTCAGGCCATCCTGTAAAAGTATCAACCCCCACCAGAATGTATCGATACCCCTTTTGTCTGGGTAATTCTGAAAAACCGATTTGCCAATAGTCTCCAGGTTGCACTCCCGATTTCAAGGTTCCCATTGGAACTTTTCTCTTTATCACCGGATTGTTTCGCAAACAAATTTCACACTTGGCAGAAATTATTTTAGTCGTTTCTAACATTCTTATAGAGACCACATATCTCTTTAAAAAGGTGATTAATGCTTCTGGGCCCCAATGACACTCTTTATGTTTTGCCTGTAATATCTCTCTCATCAGAAGTGGTGGGATTACTACCTGTCCCTGAACTGTGACCCACCATCCTGCTAAATTCCTTTTTGCGTCTAATAACTTCCCTAATTTCTCATCTTCCTCCGAATATTTTGGTTTCTCTTTTGGTAGTGTAGTGTTTTTTTGTGGGAATTAATGCCATTTGCAAGGCATTCTTTTTTGCTATTCCTCTAGCTGCTGTATCAGCTAATCTGTTCCCTGTAGCTTCTTTCATATTTCCTGACTGATGTGCTTTACAGTGCATGATTGCCACCTTTGTCGGTCTCTGGACTGCTTCTAACAATTTCAATATTTCCTCTTTGTATTTGATGTTTGCCCCTTGAGAGGTTAATAGTCCTCTTTCTTTCCACAATATCCTACGGACATGCACTACACCAAAAAGCATATTTTGAATCAGTGCAAATATTTACTTTCTTTCCTTCGCTCAGTTCTAACGCCTTCGTCAAGGCTATCGGCTCTGCCTTTTGCGCTGAGGTATTGCTAGGCAAAGCATTAGCCTCTATGACCGATCTCTCTGTTGTTATCGCATATCTAGCGTAGCGAACTTCATTCTCTACAAAGCTGCTACCATCTGTGGACAGTTCCCAGTCAGGATCCTCCCATGGTGTGTCTTTCAGGTCTTGTCGGCTGGAATACACCTGCTCGACTGTAATTAAACAGTTATGTTTCAGTTGTCCTTCTTCCTGTACAGAATTCAGGAAAACTGCAGGGTTAACTAGGTTAGTTGTTTTTAGCATCACATCATCTTGCTCCGTCAATATTACTTGATACTTCATCATCCTGCTGGGAGAAAGCCAGTGACCCCCCTTTTTGTTCCAAAACAGTCACCACCATATGTGGTACATATACCACTATTGTCCGTCCCAGAGTTAACTTTCGGGCTTCCTGTATGAGCATTACCGTAGCAGCGACTGCCCGAAGACAGGTGGGCCATCCTGTACTTACTGTGTCCAGTTGCTTGGAAAAGTACCCCACTGGTCGCTTCCAGCTTCCCATCCGTTGGGTCAGCACTCCCAGTGCCAGATGCTGCCTTTCATGAACAAACAACTGGAAATCTTTAGTCAAATTCGGAAGTCCCAAAGCAGGAGCAGTCATCAGGGCCTGTTTCAGATCTTTAAAGGCCCTTCATTGTTCTGGGCCCCACTCAAAGGGAGGCGTCCCTTTCTGGACCTCATACAATGGCTTAGCTATTAGAGCATAGTTCATGATCCGTAGCCTGCACCATCCAGTCATTCCCAGAAAGGCCCTCAATTCATGAACGTTTTTCGGTTCTGGTGTACTACAGATGGCTTCTTTTCGGTTTGTTCCCAACTGTCGTCGTCCTTTTGAAATTTCAAAGCCCAGATATATTACAATTGACTTGCTACTTGTGCTTTGTTTCTGGATACTTTGTACCCATTAAGTCCCAGAAAGTTTAAAAGGTCTATCGTTACCTTTATGCAGGTTGCTCTGTCCTCGGTGGCGATCAGTATATCATCCACGTATTGTAAAAGCAGATGACCAGGTAACTCTGGATTGCTTTGTTTCCACATCTCGAGCTCTTTTGCCAGCTGATTGCCGAAGATGGTCGGGCTAGTCTTAAATCCTTGTGGTAGTCTGGTCCACGTTAATTGCGTTCTTCGTTCTGTTTGTGGATTCTCCCACTCAAAGGCAAACAATTTTCTACTTTCCTTTTCCGGACGTATACAAAAGAAAGCATCTTTTAAATCAAGCACTGTAAACCACTGATGACTTTCCCTTAAAGCTGTTAAAAGGGTATATGGCTTCGCAACCACAGGATGAATGTTCTTTACTATCTGATTTATTGTCCTTAAATCCTGAACTAACCTGTGTTCCCCTGAAGGCTTCCTAACCGGTAAGATTGGAGTATTATATTCAGATTCACATTCTTCCAAAAGTCCACACTCCAAAAATTTACCAATTAATTTCTTAATTCCTTGTCTAGCTTCTGATTTTATTGGGTATTGTTTTATTCTTATTGGTTTGGCATGTTCCTTTAATTCAACCTTTACAGGCTGGGCTACCTTTGATCTTCCAGGTATTTCAGTGTTCCAGACCGTAGGTATCAATCACAGCCTCATCTACTTCTTGTGGTATTTCTTGCATTTTTGCTTTTTCCTGTATCGTTAATATATCCCCTGTCTTTGATTCAGGTATTTTTAAATAGATGTCCCCTTTTTCAAAAATTATTTGTGCATTTAATTTAGAAAGCAGATCTCGTCCCAACAAGGGCATCGGACATTCTGGCATACATAGAAATTCATGTGTAATTACCTTCCTTCCAAATTTCAGATTAAGGGGTTTTAGGAATGGCCTTTCTTCCTGTTTCCCGGTCGCTCCAATTACATTTGCAGTTTTAGTTCCCAATTTCCCCCTACAGGTGTTCAAAACAGAATATGTTGCCCCAGTATCTACTAAAAATTCTACTGCAGAGTTTCCCAGCTTAATTGTAACCAGAGGCTCACCTGGGCCTCTCCCCAAAGCCCTGTCCCTGCTGAGCCCACAACCACCAGCCAGCACAGCGGTTGCTACCTAGTATGACGAATACTAGGGAATGAAGAGTAATAGTTGACCCTAAAAGCTCTTTGCTTACCATGGGTCTGTAAGCGTGCCAACAGGGTATGTCAAATGCTTACAGCGCAGAGGCAAGAGGTGACCGTACCACCACCCTAGGACATGAAGGAAGTTGACTGTAGTCCCGAGGCGCAGTGTGACGGATGCACGTGAGCCCTAGCCGTACTTTGGTTCAGGCTGACTAAGGAGCCCCAGGCCTCACGTCTGTGCCGTGCACTGGCGATAAGGAAAGCCCCTGTCTCCCGTACAAGGGAGTGAAGGTGCCTTGAAAAACTCTTGCGAAAGGTGCTTTCGAAAGCCAAGAGTGCAAGATAACCAAAGATCAGAACAAGAGACCAGAGCTAAAAGGAAGACATCTATCCTGTCTATGGTATTGACTAGCAGCCATCTACTTCACCCTATAAAGAGGACCATCAGGACGGGCCCAAGTTGAGCTCTCCCTCAACTGCAGCTGGACTGCACGCCGGGTGACTCTCCCCTTGAGCAGGGACGCCTCTCAAGGTTAGAGAGTCCTTACCTGAGACTAAGCGATCCTTCCTTACCCAAGGCGGAGAGATGCCTTGCCCATGACAGACCCTCGCTAAGTGATTGATAGCATGCTCAATTAATACGCAAGGACCACTACTAATCCATGGAGCTAAGCAATATTCTTAGAAACATTGTGTAGATTATGTCATGAGGCATAAACCGTTGTGCATGTCTGAGACTAAGATTGGATCGAGGGGCACCTGGGCTCCATTAGGAGTTCTGAGAGCAAGGGGGTCCACTCTGAACCTCGGGACTAGACGGGAGGGTCCTCCTTCCTCTTTGCGGCTCCGGTCTCTCTGAGAATCATTCTCCCTTGATTCTAACTCAGTTGCCTTTTGTATGTTTCTTCCATGCAGTAATTAATAAGGTGAACCTTGCCATCAAACTTCGAGAACCTTGTTAACCACTGTTGGACTTTGTTAAATTCCGTCAAACCTATTAAACTCTGTCCAAGCATTATTATTTTGCCTCACGAAACCATATGTCCGCTTCCCTCTTTTGAGGGAGGCACATTTCACTCATCTTTGACAGGCTGCACCTGCCCGCGTGCTCAGGGACAGCCTTGGGTGCCTTCACGGCCCAAAATCCCTGGGCATACCACAGGGCCCCCCACTGCTCCCTCAGGGAGGGGGCACCAGTGCCCGGGAGGCATGGAGATGGGCTGGGACGTGGAGATGGGTTGGGACGTGGAGACGGGGGTCAGACCCAGCACAGCAGCAGGCAGGCTGAGGCATCTCCATCTCTGGAGACCTGCGCTGGTCCTGGACATGCGCACCCATGGCGGACACACCCCCAGCAGACATGGACACCCACCCATGTGACATGACAGCAAGAAGAAACACACCCGTTGTGCAATAATTCCAGCTTTATTCATGGAGCCAGGGCCGCACTGGTGTGGCGGCGCGGAGGCGGTGGTGGCCGGGGCTCGTGGGGACACTGGCTCCGCAGACGCCCAGCGCTGGGATCGTTTCAGCGGTGGCGCCTGCGTGTCCCCTGCCGCCGGCGGCTCTTGCCGTACCGGCGGCTGCGTGCCCCAGGCCGTCGTTGCCTCCTCCCATACCGGCGGCGAGGGCGGCTCTTGTAAGGTCCCGGGCTGCGGCGGCGGCGCCGGCTCCTGCTGCGAGCCCCGCTGCGCCAGGACCGGGCCATGGTGTGTCTGGCCGCCCTGTCCTGCCGGCTGGTCCTGGCTCTGCACCCCCCACCCCCCTTTTTATAGGAGTGTCGGGGCGAGGCCCTTTATGACACGGACGCATGACGGGGCCAGCCTCACTAGTGACGTCACAATGTCCCCACGGTGACGCCCGGCCGCATGCAGGCTCCGTGGCTACCGGCCGGCGCCAGCCCGCGGGAGGAGCGCGGCTGCCCCGTGGCAGCGACGTCCCCGTCTCAGCACCACCATGTGCCGGTGGGTCTCTGGTCAACATTCCGGTGCAGGAGACGCAAGGAGTCCCGCGGCCGGCCATCAGAGCATGCAGGGCCGTGGGAGGAGGCAGCAGAGGGGCAGCAGTGCCAGCTGCTTTGCCGGCGGTGGCGTCGGTGGTGGTGGTGCTGGCTGGTACCACCTTTAAGGGGTCCCAGCTCTCGGTCCTTGTGGCCAGGGGTGGGAGCGGTGACGGCCTACGGCGCTGATGATGAGGCCATTGCTCGGGAGAGCAGCCAGCTAGATGCCCAGGAAGAGCCAGGAGTACAAGAGCTGCAGCTCCCGCATGTCTGCCAACGCCAGGAGGAGGAACTGGGTGATGGAGCTGCTGTTGGACATCTGCTGCCTCTGGGCGTGGGGCACTGTCCTAGAGGGAAAAGACAGGGACAGCTTCGGAGAGACTTCTCGAAGCAACATCAAAGCCATTTCTCATAGAAACCCCCCCAAACTGTCTCTCTCCATTCGGGAAGAGCTTTGGCAGGTCCCTTTCACGAGCTCTGCTTGGTGCTGCCTGAGGGTGCCTCAGGGAGCAGGCGGCTCTGCCGTGGGCTCTGCAGGAGTCAGTCCTGCCCTACAGCAATGGGAAACAGGAACAGGGTCTGATCTCAGGTGAAAGCCACTCGTGATATGCAAGAGCTTTTCAGCATTGTCAGCCCCAATTCACCTGACCGCAGAGCAGAGCTGTGGGGATTTTGTTTCTGATTGTTGTCTTTATTATTATTCCAAATGGGAAAAAAGGACTTTTGTCGGAGCAGTTGAATGTCTTGAGAAAACACACCAGGGGCAACCGTTGAGCCACGGGGTGGTGTGAGAGACGGAACGGTGAAACTTTTGTCTGTGTGATTGGCTGTGTGCCTCTATCCTATCGCTACTATTTTCCACTTTTGATAATAAAAAGCTCTTCTAGGCGTACGGCATTTGACCTCGTTTGTGTCTTAATCTCGTTCTCGGGAACCTATTGAAACCTCCTTCGACATTGGATCGGGACAGTGGGTACGGACAGTCTTTTCCCTTTCTCCACCTAAAATGGAGTGAGAACTCAGGGACCCCGGACCGAATGTGAAGGGAGTGTGTCTGGCTGATCGAGGGACTCCTTCCAGAAGTACTGGCAACACCAATATGTTGTCCATGCAGAAACAGAGCGTTTCACTGACGACGGTCGCCCTTCTCTGTACCAGTGCAGGGAGCTCAACACCTCTGAGTGTGACTGGCTGTGTGAAAGGGTGAGCAGTGGGAAGCACAGTCCTGGGCAGGGAGTGTTTTAGGGCGCTGGACTCCATGTGAGACACAAACATTGTTTTTATTCTTAGAGGCCTGATTATGACAGAATGGTTCAGAAAATGTCAAAAAACCACAATGAAGCAACGAAGAAATGAAGGAAACAATGTAAAGGGAAGTAAATGTTCAACTTCACTTCTCAACGTCTAAAACTCTTGGTGTTCTTATCCTCCTTGTTTTGCTTTGCTTTTCTATACTGGTCTTTGGAAGGAAAGTATGTGATGTTTTGGTTTTAAAAGAAAAGGCATCTCCAGCGCCAGGGTGCAGGATGCAGGTGCAGGGACACAGATCCCTGGTGGTAGTGTAGGTGCCCTGGGACCCTCTGCCCAGGCTCCACCTGCGTCTCCCAGGACGCTTATCATCAGACAGCAGAGCTCTGCCTGAAAATCTGAGGCATTTTTACACAGTTATTAATTTGTATCATTTCTTTTGCTTGCTTGCCGTTAGGAAAATCCCTTCTGTGCCTCTTTACAGCCACTTCTCTAAGCAAAGCAGGTGGGAGCTGCTACAAAGGAGCTGTAACTTCCAGCTGCAGACCTCACGGGAGGAGTCTGATGTAAGGAAAAGGGATGGAATTCCCAGGTGGCCAATGAGAGAAATGGCAGGGTTGGGCAAGTGAGGAGCATGGTTGTCTACACAGTGTGCCAGACCTCAAGGAACTGTTTCTCCTGCCTGTCCAGATCTCCTGGAGGAGACACCGTGGATCAATAGCTATTGGAGAATGCTGCTATCTATCACCTCTTCTTTAAACTCAAAAGTCATAAAAGATACCCTTGAAAATTAAGAAAAATCCATTTTTAATAGGTGCTCTTTGAAATCTTCCTCCTGAACTACACTATGAAAGCTCTCCAATTATCTGTACAAGTCGTGAAGACTTGAAGAAAATTGCGAAGGGGATATGGGTCTTCAGGGCTTTCTGCATTGTAACGAGCCCCAGGGGGCATTTGGGGCTGAGCCCTTGAACCTCAGCTACTGAGAGGAGATTGCACAAGCCTTTCCACAAGTCCAAGTCAGAAGCTAAACCCAAAGTATCCTGAAGCATTAAGGAGCCCCACTGAGGGCCATTACTGACAAAGGCTGCCCCCAGGCACTCCTTAGAGCAGATAATTGGAGGCCATGATTGCAGGTAGGCAAAGGTCATGTGCAGGCAGCTCAGATGCTGAAAAAACCTAATAAATGAGAGTGTGGACTCTCAAAATGTGGCTTTGGGCCTTCAGAATGGGGTTTTGCTCCTAAAAACTGGGCTTTGGAAAAGAGATTGAGACTTGGAACCCAGAAATTAGGTTTTGTGCCCTCAAACGATGCGTCGGTACAAAAACTTAAGTCTTTGCTTACTAGAAATGGGTCGTGGGAGGCTCAAAATAGGCTTTGGGCTCTCCAAATTGTGGCCCGAATCCTGAAAATGAGGCTTTGGTCCCTGAAAAGGAGGCTTGGAAAGCTACAGATGAGCCTTTGGACCCTAAAACTGAGGCTTTGGACCTTCACAATCAGACTTTGGGTCTTAAAAATGAAACTCTGTGCCCTTAAAATCATAGAATTGTAGAAATATGGAATCGTTTAAGTCTCTGAACCTTAAAAAGGGGGGTTGGAACTTATAAATGAGAGTTCGTACCCTGAAAAGGAGGGGTTTGGAACCATACAAATGCGGCTTTCAACCGTACAATCAAAGTTTGGACTCAGAAAATGAGACTTGGGACAAAGTGCCACCCCCCCATCCCTTGGCAATGACAGGGACTCACAGGTGAGGGTGGCGGCCCTCCTGCAGGGCTGGGCACTGGCGGCGGCTGGGAGGAGAGGGGTGCAGAGGTGGCGCCGGGCGGCCTCGCTGTCGCACAACTCGTGGAGGCAGCGGCAGGTCTGGCCCAGTCTCAGCGGCGGGGGGGGCAGCGTCAGGCAGGAGATGATGAGCAGCAGCTGTGGGGAGAGAGGTGGGGAGAGCATCAACCCTGGGACCCCCCTGCTTTGAGGGGGGGACCCCAGCCCTGCCATCCCCCCCTACTCAACTCACCACCTCAGGTGGGAGATGCTGGATGGCAGCCGGGCCTTCCCCCTCCTCACCACCCTTTGTTGTAAATATTCTCATTTTTTTAATCAAAACATGATTTTGTCTATATAGAAGAGGTTAAATTTAATTAATAAATAAATAAGTTAGGATTGTTAAGTTAGAAACAATAACCATAGGAACCTCACCAGGGAGTCGCCGTTCCGTACTGAGGAACTAACAGTAACGAGATGGAGCGATGAAGAATTGAATAGAAAAGTTTCGTTTGAGTCCTGTGACAGTGTGACCTGATATGCACCAGTGATGCTGCTTGAAAATCCCCTTACCCTTCCCATCTTGATATGAATATCAAGAATGCCAATCAATAGATATTAATAGAAATGACCATTGATTGTTCCTAGGCATGGAAATTGACAGAAGAGTATAAGCTAGAAAGTGATTAATAAAAAGACTGAATTAGATATATATTTTCTAGAAGGGTATCTAGGTAAAATCTATCTCTGATTTCATCATAAACTAGCTATGAACAATGTAGCATTGTGAAGAGGTAGAATTTGCTTGTCAAGAGAATGGTAAGTTGTAGGCCTGGTCAGTAAACCGAGGAAAACTTAAGAAGATTCCAAGAATGGGATTTTGCAACCAACCTGAGCACTCGCAAAGATTGGGTTCAACTGAAGGACACCATGAGGAAGACTATGGACGACCACCAGAGGACCTTAGACGACCACCTGTGTACCTGAAGGCGCAAGCGTCATGAGCATTTACATATATTAATGAGTTCTCAGAAATTGTATGAATATGTTAATTGTTTCTTGGAAAATATGATGAATATGTATATTTTGATTGTATATAACTTGGGGAGCGGAGAAACTAAGCACGCACACTAGGTGGAGCGATCCCCTGTGCGTCCAGCGCTGCAATAAAGAAGTGCCTGCTCACCTACATACATTGTGTAGATGAGTTTTTATATTACTCTTCTCTTTCACATTGTGGTGTACAGTTATTAAAGTTCTTTGCCCGTTTTCCTTGACCTTTTTCAAAATTTTGATTAAATCTTGGTGTTGTAGCAATTGTTTCACTAAAGTGAGATTCATTCCAATGGGTGTAGGCAACAGTTCCTGAATTAAGGTATAATTAGATTGCAAGAGCTGGCGAGATGTGACTGGAGCCAAATAAGCAAAATCACATCTCGCGATTTCAGTGAGATTATAAACAGAAAAATTTGAGTGGTTTCTAGTATCTGTAACATCCTTTACGGATATAAAATCACAAGCTGTTCTCAAACATACACATCCCTTACCAATATCTATAATCACTGTTTCAGGGTTTTCGTCAGGGTGAGTCGCAAAATGACAAACATTTTGTTCAGTATCTAAACAGATATCCTGACCTCTGATTGTATTACCTTCACAGATGAACCCTTGTTGTTCTCGTACAACACAAGATTCCAAATCCACAGTTTGCCACTTCTGTCCCACCTTTTGGGCCTATACTTTATGCTCAAATGGGGATAGAGTATGGTTCCGTTGTGATTCAATCCTAATGCAATAACAGGGTAAATCGAATATATTGAAGCATTGTGTATAGTTAATACAAAAGTTGTGGCTGTACTTGTGATGGGATCGTAGGTAAAGTTTATCAAATTCCACCAGGACTGCAGTTTCTCTCTAAATTAATGGCACTATCTCAAATTATTTTTCGAATCTTGGTGGGAAGAGTGTCTTTTTCCCCTTCTCTTATGATTGAAGCAGCCACTGGTTGTGCCCACAGTTGTGCCTGGATGCAACTGAGAGCCAAAGATAGGTTATCTTGGACCACACCGAGTGCATCTATAATCAATTCATGGTCTCCCACATTCACCTTTTCCCATTTTGGTAATATATTTGACAACAGCCACTGGTTAGTTTCTAAAGCCAATAGGGAAGATTGCAAAGGCCATTGTAATTTAGCCAATCACTGATCGTAGTAGCCAATTTGTCTCCTGACGTATTTTGCTAATTTGCCTTTTTAAGGTCTGATTCATTCTTTCTATTTTTCCATTTGATTGAGGCCTCCAGGGGGTATGTAAATGTCAAGTAATTCCTAGAACTTTACTAATATTTTGTACTATTTCGGCAACAAAATGTGGGCCTCTATCAGAAGATATCTCAATAGGTACTCCAAATCCTGGAATTATTTCTTGTAACAACCATTTAATGACTTTTTTTGCTTGATTGGTCCGACAAGGAAAAGCTTCAGGCCATCCTGTAAAAGTATCAACCCCCACCAGAATGTATCGATACCCCTTTTGTCTGGGTAATTCTGAAAAATCGATTTGCCAATAGTCTCCAGGTTGCACTCCCGATTTCAAGGTTCCCATTGGAACTTTTCTCTTTATCACCGGATTGTTTCGCAAACAAATTTCACACTTGGCAGAAATTATTTTAGTCGTTTCTAACATTCTTATAGAGACCACATATCTCTTTAAAAAGGTGATTAATGCTTCTGGGCCCCAATGACACTCTTTATGTTTTGCCTGTAATATCTCTCTCATCAGAAGTGGTGGGATTACTACCTGTCCCTGAACTGTGACCCACCATCCTGCTAAATTCCTTTTTGCGTCTAATAACTTCCCTAATTTCTCATCTTCCTCCGAATATTTTGGTTTCTCTTTTGGTAGTGTAGTGTTTTTTTGTGGGAATTAATGCCATTTGCAAGGCATTCTTTTTTGCTATTCCTCTAGCTGCTGTATCAGCTAATCTGTTCCCTATAGCTTCTTTCATATTTCCTGACTGATGTGCTTTACAGTGCATGATTGCCACCTTTGTCGGTCTCTGGACTGCTTCTAACAATTTCAATATTTCCTCTTTGTATTTGATGTTTGCCCCTTGAGAGGTTAATAGTCCTCTTTCTTTCCACAATATCCTACGGACATGCACTACACCAAAAAGCATATTTTGAATCAGTGCAAATATTTACTTTCTTTCCTTCGCTCAGTTCTAACGCCTTCATCAAGGCTATCGGCTCTGCCTTTTGCGCTGAGGTATTGCTAGGCAAAGCATTAGCCTCTATGACCGATCTCTCTGTTGTTATCGCATATCTAGCGTAGCGAACTTCATTCTCTACAAAGCTGCTACCATCTGTGGACAGTTCCCAGTCAGGATCCTCCCATGGTGTGTCTTTCAGGTCTTGTCGGCTGGAATACACCTGCTCGACTGTAATTAAACAGTTATGTTTCAGTTGTCCTTCTTCCTGTACAGAATTCAGGAAAACTGCAGGGTTAACTAGGTTAGTTGTTTGTAGTATCACATCATCTTGCTCCGTCAATATTACTTGATACTTCATCATCCTGCTGGAGAAAGCCAGTGACCCCCCTTTTTGTTCCAAAACAGTCACCACCATATGTGGTACATATACCACTATTGTCCGTCCCAGAGTTAACTTTCGGGCTTCCTGTATGAGCATTACCGTAGCAGCGACTGCCCGAAGACAGGTGGGCCATCCTGTACTTACTGTGTCCAGTTGCTTGGAAAAGTACCCCACTGGTCGCTTCCAGCTTCCCATCCGTTGGGTCAGCACTCCCAGTGCCAGATGCTGCCTTTCATGAACAAACAACTGGAAATCTTTAGTCAAATTCGGAAGTCCCAAAGCAGGAGCAGTCATCAGGGCCTGTTTCAGATCTTTAAAGGCCCTTCATTGTTCTGGGCCCCACTCAAAGGGAGGCGTCCCTTTCTGGACCTCATACAATGGCTTAGCTATTAGAGCATAGTTCATGATCCGTAGCCTGCACCATCCAGTCATTCCCAGAAAGGCCCTCAATTCATGAACGTTTTTCGGTTCTGGTGTACTACAGATGGCTTCTTTTCGGTTTGTTCCCAACTGTCGTCGTCCTTTTGAAATTTCAAAGCCCAGATATATTACAATTGACTTGCTACTTGTGCTTTGTTTCTGGATACTTTGTACCCATTAAGTCCCAGAAAGTTTAAAAGGTCTATCGTTACCTTTATGCAGGTTGCTCTGTCCTCGGTGGCGATCAGTATATCATCCACGTATTGTAAAAGCAGATGACCAGGTAACTCTGGATTGCTTTGTTTCCACATCTCGAGCTCTTTTGCCAGCTGATTGCCGAAGATGGTCGGGCTAGTCTTAAATCCTTGTGGTAGTCTGGTCCACGTTAATTGCGTTCTTCGTTCTGTTTGTGGATTCTCCCACTCAAAGGCAAACAATTTTCTACTTTCCTTTTCCGGACGTATACAAAAGAAAGCATCTTTTAAATCAAGCACTGTAAACCACTGATGACTTTCCCTTAAAGCTGTTAAAAGGGTATATGGCTTCGCAACCACAGGATGAATGTTCTTTACTATCTGATTTATTGTCCTTAAATCCTGAACTAACCTGTGTTCCCCTGAAGGCTTCCTAACCGGTAAGATTGGAGTATTATATTCAGATTCACATTCTTCCAAAGTCCACACTCCAAAAATTTACCAATTAATTTCTTAATTCCTTGTCTAGCTTCTGATTTTATTGGGTATTGTTTTATTCTTATTGGTTTGGCATGTTCCTTTAATTCAACCTTTACAGGCTGGGCTACCTTTGATCTTCCAGGTATTTCAGTGTTCCAGACCGTAGGTATCAATCACAGCCTCATCTACTTCTTGTGGTATTTCTTGCATTTTTGCTTTTTCCTGTATCGTTAATATATCCCCTGTCTTTGATTCAGGTATTTTTAAATAGATGTCCCCTTTTTCAAAAATTATTTGTGCATTTAATTTAGAAAGCAGATCTCGTCCCAACAAGGGCATCGGACATTCTGGCATACATAGAAATTCATGTGTAATTACCTTCCTTCCAAATTTCAGATTAAGGGGTTTTAGGAATGGCCTTTCTTCCTGTTTCCCGGTCGCTCCAATTACATTTGCAGTTTTAGTTCCCAATTTCCCCCTACAGGTGTTCAAAACAGAATATGTTGCCCCAGTATCTACTAAAAATTCTACTGCAGAGTTTCCCAGCTTAATTGTAACCAGAGGCTCACCTGGGCCTCTCCCCAAAGCCCTGTCCCTGCTGAGCCCACAACCACCAGCCAGCACAGCGGTTGCTACCTAGTATGACGAATACTAGGGAATGAAGAGTAATAGTTGACCCTAAAAGCTCTTTGCTTACCATGGGTCTGTAAGCGTGCCAACAGGGTATGTCAAATGCTTACAGCGCAGAGGCAAGAGGTGACCGTACCACCACCCTAGGACATGAAGGAAGTTGACTGTAGTCCCGAGGCGCAGTGTGACGGATGCACGTGAGCCCTAGCCGTACTTTGGTTCAGGCTGACTAAGGAGCCCCAGGCCTCACGTCTGTGCCGTGCAA